>NW_015547631.1:89848-95846 GCF_001515605.1 Sinocyclocheilus anshuiensis
AAATTGAAATCGCATCATATGACCCCTTTAAATTTTAAGGTATTCAGAGCAGAGCAACATAAAACTTCAGAAAAAATATAATCGGGCCTGTTTAAGGCTTTTCCTTATTTTTATAGTTTAGATGGTGATGAAAAAATGACTCGCCATCTCCTCATTGGACGTGCCTTTCTGTTTTCCTATTTATTTTATAAAAGCACAACGTTTTGTTGATATTATGAATGCACACAAATAAAAGTAGACCCTTTACATTTCCAAATGTATTACTCTTACCTTTATGAGCAAAAATTACAGTGTATTTTAAGTTGTTTCCACCATCAAGAAAAAAAATGAGTGATCGCGCTGGCGCCTCCATGTCGTGCAAAGTGCGCTTTAGCTTCCACTCTTCACACAAACGATTAGATATGCGCCTAATAGCGCACATTTATATCATTTAAACATTTAAACTAACATTATGATATGCTTGAACTGTTTTATATCTATAGATTTTATTTTAGGCAAGTCGTGATGATTTGAGATAGGCTATGATCAACTCACTGTCCACTGTCTGCCGCTTGGTCGTTACTTTAAAAAAAACTTACATACGAACAAAAAATGCTCCAAACGTTTTTCGTTTTTCTCTTTATTAAAAATGAAACGCAATATAATCACTTTAACATTACATACACTCAAGGAGACCCCACATAAATGACAAAAAAAAAAAAGAATTAGCGCTTCTGCTAGGGGGTTTCTATACATCGGCTAAGGGGGAGACGGCAAATTTGACATGTTAATCTCGCGGCACGCACGGATGTACCTAAAGAAACATCTCCATTTGATAACAAATTCGTTGAATTCGTTGGAATAACAGGCGATCTATTGCTGGAATGTGGTATGGCGAGCGCTCGTTGCTGCTGTTATCACTGTTATCAGGCACTCGTGCAAAATGCGCAGTCTTCACACATACGATCGTACGCTTTGTTCTGGTAAATGCACAAAACAAAATGCACACAAACATGTCCTTGCTCTTGATATACAATCACTGATGAACACCTTTGGTTTTAATGAGAGAGAACAAAAAACTACACGAGGGTGGATTAGAACCCAGAACCTCGTAAATGCTTGACAAAAGTTCTACCACAAGACCACTAAAGCACACATGCATGAATGACGCAAATTTAGTATTGAGTTCTAAATTTACAAATTTTGTATTGAATTCTATGAAGAATCTCGGTACTAATTGTATTTTATTATTAATACGTTTATTATTAATTTATATTAATATAGTCGCTTGCAATGTGGGCAGGCCCACATTTTGAATTGCCTCTTCGTTTCTCAGATAGAGATTTACCATTTTTAGTGATGACATGACCTAAAAATGTCACCTTCCTTCTTACAAACTGGCTTAGCAAACTGACCCCCAGCAGCCAAATGTTTTAGAAGTTTCACTGTACCTTGTTCGCATGTTTCTTAATTTTTTTTAACAGGGAAAATAGGTGTACGCACAGGAGAATCCTCACAGGGCACAATTACCCCAGCTGCTTTTAATGATTCAAAAAGCTATACCTTTTTTTTAGAGGATATTGAGGTTTACAGGGTCAGTAATCAGACTTTGGAGTGATTTGAACTGGTTCACAATTTTTAATTAGACCAACGTCAAATTGAGGAGAGGCCCAAAGTGTTTTAGGGACTTCTTTAAGCGCTGGGTGAGTCTCTACTTCCTCTGCTGAGAGAAAGCTGTGATCTGTCATTGCGTCATCAATCACACAGACTGTGCGTACAGCTTTAACAGCAGGCCCGTGCAAACACATTCAGTATGCAGACAGCATTGGATAGTATTCGACATTTTCCTCTGCTGTCTCCATCCAATTCACATGAAAAATACACGTTTTTACAAATAAACCAGTATCTTCCCAATGTTCGTTGTTCTTTCTGGACAACAAAACGTGGAAGAGAATCAACAACATCAAAAAACATTTGCTGTTCATTTTTCAAATCAGCAACGCAATATAATCACTTTAACATTACATACACTCAAGGAGACCCCACATAAATGACAAAAAAAAAAAAGAATTAGCGCTTCTGCTAGGGTGTTTCTATACATCGGCTAAGGGAGTGACGGCAAATTTGACATGTTAATCTGAATATTTTTCTCCTCTTTTGGAAAGTCGTGGAAATGACATATAACAAATAAAACAAGACTATTCATTCCGTGTTATATTTTTATTTATGGGTGGGACGTGTGTCCCCACGATCTCCGCCACTTTTTGCAACATCTCGCGGCAAGCACGGATGTACCTAAAGAAACATCTCCATTTGATAACAAATTCGTTGGTCTGTGTTAAATAACAGGCGATCTATTGCTGGAATGTGGTATGGCGAGCGCTCGTTGCTGCTGTTATCAGTTCTCTCTTGGCACTCGTGCACAATGCGCAGTCTTCACACAGACGATCGTACGCTTTGTTCTGGTAAAAGCACAAAACAAAATGCACACAAACATGTCCTTGCTCTTGATATACAATCACTGATGAACACCTTTGGTTTTAATGAGAGAAAAAAAAAAAAACGACACAAGGGTGGATTAGAACCTGAAACCTCGGAAATGCTTGACAAAATTACTACTACTAGACCACTAAAGCACACATTAAAAATTAATGCAAATGTATATATTTATTCAGTTCTGTGAAGAATCTCGGTACTAATTGTATTTTATTATTAATACGTTTATTATTAATTTATATTAATATAGTCGCTTGCAATGTGGGCAGGCCCACATTTTGAATTGCCTCTTCGTTTCTCAGATAGAGATTTACCATTTTTAGTGATGACATGACCTAAAAATGTCACCTTCCTTCTTACAAACTGGCTTAGCAAACTGACCCCCAGCAGCCAAATGTTTTAGAAGTTTCACTGTACCTTGTTCGCATGTTTCTTAATTTTTTTTAACAGGGAAAATAGGTGTACGCACAGGAGAATCCTCACAGGGCACAATTACCCCAGCTGCTTTTAATGATTCAAAAACTGGTATTATTCCCTCAATAACCTTTTTTTTTTAGGGGATACTGATGCTTCCATGGTCTATAATCAGATTTTGGAGTGATTTGAACTGGTTCACAATTTTTAACCAGCCCCACGTCAAATTGAGACGAAGCCCAAAGTGTTTTAGGAACTTCTTTGAGCACTGGGTGAGTCTCTACTTCATCTGCTGAGAGAAAGGAGTGTGTTGTTGTCATTGCATCATCAATCACACAGACTGTGCGTACAGCTTTAAAAGCAGGCCCGTGAAAACACATTCGGTATGCAGACAGTGTTGGATTGTATTCAACATTTTCCACTGCTGTCTCCACCCAGTTCACATGAAAATTACACGTTTTTACAAATAAACCAATATCTTCTCAATGATCATTGTTCTCTTTGGACAATGAAACAAGTGGAAGAGAATCAACAACATAAAAAAACAAAAAAACATTTGCTGTTCATTTCTCAAATCAACAGCAACAGCACATTTGTTTTCTGTCCAGATTAACCATTTGTGTCTGCACATTGAAACCATTTCTGTTCAAACATTTCATCTCTTCCAAATGATACATGTGCTGAGCAATGTAAATCAGAGAATGGCATGATTTCAGAATTAGGTGAAACTCTGTCCTTTGCAGCATTGACAAGTCTTTCACATAATTCATCATCTTTCAGTCTCCACTGGTAAATATCCAACTGTTGAATTGTAGCTAAAGTTTGAATTTGGCACTGGGTCACTTGAATTCCATCTGGGCTAGATAATAGAGAAATACCCAGTTTGCACATTAAATCTTTCCCTAATAAATTTTTAGGGCAGCTTTCTGACAGTAGAAAACAGTGCTTAAAACTTATGCCATTCTCATCCTCACATCTCAGTGGAACTGTGAAAGTCTCTGTTGTCAGTCTGCCTTAGCTTTCTCTGGTCCAGCCGCCGTTTGATTGATCAAATGTGGACAGTTAATTTTCCATTGTACCCTCTCCCTGCAGTAAAAGCAAACATCTGGATGAATCTGAGACAGTCTTTGTCCTCTGCCCCTTGATCCGTTGACACAGTGTTTCCACTGCCTGACGATATGGTTAGTTGTCGGCGTGATATCAGTCTGCGTTCTTCCTCTGGATGTTGCCCATGGGGAAATGTGGTCTTATCTTGTGCCAGTCTGTTGCCCCCAATTTGAGCATAAGCAAACGTTTCACTTCTTGCATGGTGGGGCTGAATTCTTGACAAAACATGTCCAAATCATTTGCAAACTTTTCTCCAGAGTCTTTGGGGTGAGGCAGGTGTGTCATAGCCTCTTTCAAGTGTTTCTCGTTCCATGGTCGAAAAACCATCACAGTTCCATTCGGCCCAGCCACTTGAATTAAGGGGAAATCTCCAACATGCTCTACTCTTTCCTCCAGTTTCTCCTCGTCCAGGCTGTCCGGCTGCAATGTCACTCTCTCATGAGCTTTAGATCTGGTGCTGACTCCGGTCATGGAGCATTTCATCGTTCTGACTCCGTTGCTGGTGGCAGACGGTCTGGATGATGATGATAATGCTGTTGAAGTCGTTGAAGGGGCGGGTGTTTGCTCTCCTCTCGGCAATTCGATAATCTGTGCTTGTCTTTCGTCGGACGGCAAGGACTGCGGTGCAGATGCAGTTGCGCTGTAGGATGGAGCAGCTGTGGTAGATGTATCTGATGCTGCTGTGGCATTTGTCGATAGGGGTTAGGCCAGGTGTCTAGATCAAAGTCCACTTTGGCACACTGCAATTGTCTAAGGGGATAAAGAGAATAATTCTGAGTAGTATGATCTGTTCTTTTATTTTCACAAGTTACAGAACTATAATTTTTCTGTTCATTCCTAAATGGCAGTTCTTTTGATGTCTGCCTTTTTATTTTATTATATATATATTTTTTGCGTTCTGTTGCTTCACGCCTGTGATAAAAAATAAAATAAAATCCTATGTTTCTGAAACTTGTCTTTTTGTTAATTTTTCAACTTTTTCTTGTCCCTTAATTTGTTTTCACATTTTTCCAAATTCCCTTTTACCCTGTTCAGAGCTGTTATACTAAATGTACCCCTTTTTGGAAAACCATGATTCTCAACCCACTCGTACAATCATGATTTGGATCGCATGCATGATCGATGACCGTGCACATAAGATCAATCATTTGCTCTCTGTAATGCAGTTTAAACGTAGAGTCTTTTACAGACCACGTTTTTCCCGCGGTGCAGCCGCACTCCAGTTGCTCATCAGCAGCGGAGCCAGAACTCCAGTCACGCTCCATCAGCTTTTGCGTAGCATCAGACGACCTTTTCAGAATTCGTTCCAAGACGTAAACTTTGTCTCCTAATCGATAGAAAATAGCCATTTCCTAGAATCAGGATTGACTGTTTTAATCCACGACGGTCCAGGTCTTGTGTAATTTCAGTTTCAGGGTTTAGATCCCCCGAAGTGATATTAGTCAAAAATTGCAGAGTGCTTCAGGATCAGACAAATTGGATTGTTGAAGCCGATTCTGTCGGTCCGTGTAGATAATGTTTTGTTCAAAAAGAAGTTGCAACATGTAGCCAACCGGTATGGTTCGCCGATCTAGGAAAGTACGCGATGACTGCTGAGTTCATCAGGATGGCCGCTCTTCGCTTATAGCTATAGTGTATCCATAGTCACGAGGAAGTAGTGACGGATCTTCTGTATAGCGCCGTACATTCGAGCAAAATAAATTGTTGGGGGAGAGGTCTTGTTTCGACTGTTGGCTGGTTGTTGAGATGGGGCGTTGCACTCAAAAGTAGAGGAGGGTTAAGGTGCCCTGGTTAGGGATTGACCGGCGAAGCCTCGCATATGCCACCAAAGAGATTTCTGTCGTTTTTCACCAGAAGATTACGAGGTAACTCGATCATTTAAAAGAATGAAGAAACGATCTAGTATCTTATATCTGATATAAACTAGGATAATATAACGTAAACGACTCGAATGAAGAGGACGGGTTAAAGCGATATTTTATTAAATCAAGCAAATTCACAG
>NW_015547631.1:96263-96430 GCF_001515605.1 Sinocyclocheilus anshuiensis
TTCAAAAAAGAGCTTCTAAAAGAGCAAATTGGCGTTGTTGCAAATGCCACGCCGTTACTGCGGTTCGTGCGGGTCCCCCCTGCATGCCCTGCACACCCACACGGAGTGCGTTTCCTGCTTGGGGAAATCCCATGCGGAAGCTGCGCTCACGGGAGCTACGGGAGCTA
>NW_015547631.1:99254-103570 GCF_001515605.1 Sinocyclocheilus anshuiensis
GGCAGCTTTCTGACAGTAGAAAACAGTGCTTAAAACTTATGCCATTCTCATCCTCACATCTCAGTGGAACTGTGAAAGTCTCTGTTGTCAGTCTGCCTTAGCTTTCTCTGGTCCAGCCGCCGTTTGATTGATCAAATGTGGACAGTTAATTTTCCATTGTACCCTCTCCCTGCAGTAAAAGCAAACATCTGGATGAATCTGAGACAGTCTTTGTCCTCTGCCCCTTGATCCGTTGACACAGTGTTTCCACTGCCTGACGATATGGTTAGTTGTCGGCGTGATATCAGTCTGCGTTCTTCCTCTGGATGTTGCCCATGGGGAAATGTGGTCTTATCTTGTGCCAGTCTGTTGCCCCCAATTTGAGCATAAGCAAACGTTTCACTTCTTGCATGGTGGGGCTGAATTCTTGACAAAACATGTCCAAATCATTTGCAAACTTTTCTCCAGAGTCTTTGGGGTGAGGCAGGTGTGTCATAGCCTCTTTCAAGTGTTTCTCGTTCCATGGTCGAAAAACCATCACAGTTCCATTCGGCCCAGCCACTTGAATTAAGGGGAAATCTCCAACATGCTCTACTCTTTCCTCCAGTTTCTCCTCGTCCAGGCTGTCCGGCTGCAATGTCACTCTCTCATGAGCTTTAGATCTGGTGCTGACTCCGGTCATGGAGCATTTCATCGTTCTGACTCCGTTGCTGGTGGCAGACGGTCTGGATGATGATGATAATGCTGTTGAAGTCGTTGAAGGGGCGGGTGTTTGCTCTCCTCTCGGCAATTCGATAATCTGTGCTTGTCTTTCGTCGGACGGCAAGGACTGCGGTGCAGATGCAGTTGCGCTGTAGGATGGAGCAGCTGTGGTAGATGTATCTGATGCTGCTGTGGCATTTGTCGATAGGGGTTAGGCCAGGTGTCTAGATCAAAGTCCACTTTGGCACACTGCAATTGTCTAAGGGGATAAAGAGAATAATTCTGAGTAGTATGATCTGTTCTTTTATTTTCACAAGTTACAGAACTATAATTTTTCTGTTCATTCCTAAATGGCAGTTCTTTTGATGTCTGCCTTTTTATTTTATTATATATATATTTTTTGCGTTCTGTTGCTTCACGCCTGTGATAAAAAATAAAATAAAATCCTATGTTTCTGAAACTTGTCTTTTTGTTAATTTTTCAACTTTTTCTTGTCCCTTAATTTGTTTTCACATTTTTCCAAATTCCCTTTTACCCTGTTCAGAGCTGTTATACTAAATGTACCCCTTTTTGGAAAACCATGATTCTCAACCCACTCGTACAATCATGATTTGGATCGCATGCATGATCGATGACCGTGCACATAAGATCAATCATTTGCTCTCTGTAATGCAGTTTAAACGTAGAGTCTTTTACAGACCACGTTTTTCCCGCGGTGCAGCCGCACTCCAGTTGCTCATCAGCAGCGGAGCCAGAACTCCAGTCACGCTCCATCAGCTTTTGCGTAGCATCAGACGACCTTTTCAGAATTCGTTCCAAGACGTAAACTTTGTCTCCTAATCGATAGAAAATAGCCATTTCCTAGAATCAGGATTGACTGTTTTAATCCACGACGGTCCAGGTCTTGTGTAATTTCAGTTTCAGGGTTTAGATCCCCCGAAGTGATATTAGTCAAAAATTGCAGAGTGCTTCAGGATCAGACAAATTGGATTGTTGAAGCCGATTCTGTCGGTCCGTGTAGATAATGTTTTGTTCAAAAAGAAGTTGCAACATGTAGCCAACCGGTATGGTTCGCCGATCTAGGAAAGTACGCGATGACTGCTGAGTTCATCAGGATGGCCGCTCTTCGCTTATAGCTATAGTGTATCCATAGTCACGAGGAAGTAGTGACGGATCTTCTGTATAGCGCCGTACATTCGAGCAAAATAAATTGTTGGGGGAGAGGTCTTGTTTCGACTGTTGGCTGGTTGTTGAGATGGGGCGTTGCACTCAAAAGTAGAGGAGGGTTAAGGTGCCCTGGTTAGGGATTGACCGGCGAAGCCTCGCATATGCCACCAAAGAGATTTCTGTCGTTTTTCACCAGAAGATTACGAGGTAACTCGATCATTTAAAAGAATGAAGAAACGATCTAGTATCTTATATCTGATATAAACTAGGATAATATAACGTAAACGACTCGAATGAAGAGGACGGGTTAAAGCTGCATGATTGATTCTGTGGCTGTAGATGGTGTCTCCGTGACACCGGAGAAGCCTCGCATATGCCACCAAAGAGATTTCTGTTGTTCCCTTTCGATACTTCACTCGTACTGCGTCTTGCTAGACACATATGGGAAAAAGCCTTTTTCTCCTGAACTGAAGCCTAATTCATTCACGCAGTGAAACTGCACGGCCACTGGTTCGTGCAGGGCTTTAAAAACGAACCAATGGCGTGGCAGCGGAGCTGCACAAGCCTATGGCGACGAAGCCCGCCAAAACCCGCCAGAATGGGCGGGGCATCTGGCTATATAAGCGGGCGCTCGCCACAGGATTCTCAGGTTTACTTCGACTGAAGCGTCGACTGAGTCGTGCAGCTACATAGCACGGCCAGCAGGATTCTCAGATTTCTTCTCCTTCAGCGACGACTCTACGTCTCAAACTGATCCGAAGCCACTCGCCGTTGACACTCCTCGCAGCTGGAATCGGGACCTCTCAGCTCGGCTGACCTGCTTCTCCGCTTCTCCAGCGACGCAGCAGTTCCGGTCCGGTTCCCCTGCCGCCATCCGGCGACTTCAAGAGCTTCTAAAAGAGCAGCGTCGTTGTTGCAAATACCGTGCCGTTATTGCGGCTCATGCGGGTCCCCCCTGCACACCGATGACGGCCACACGGAGTGCGTTTCCTGCTTGGGGAAATCCCATGCGGAAGCTGCGCTCACGGGAGCTAATTGCTCTCATTGCGAGAGCTTCAGTCTCGCCTCTCTCCGCTCACGGATCGCTTTCTTTTCAGAGAGCGACTCCGGCCCCCGTGCCCTCCCGTTTTCTTCCTTCCAGGGACCTGTGAGGAAAAAACAGCGGGGCAAAGGGGTCGAGTGATCGGCCACGAGCGAGCTCATGCCGGCCGAGATCCCGCGTGCCTCGCTCTCGCCGCAGAGAGAGTTTTCACCCGTCCTTTTCTCCAGGTCTGATCAGCGTCCCTCTGCTGGTGCGAGCGACCTGATCTCATTCGGGGGAAGTGGAGACGAACTGCTCGATGACAGCATGTCACTGGCAGCATCGGATGCAGAGGAGCTGTTGGGCTCGGAGAATGAACCCACCCCCTCGCCATCATCCGCGCCCAGCGCCACCAAAGACGGGACGGATACCGAGCTTATCTGTATCCTCGCCAAGGCGGTCGAAGAGCTGGGTTTAGAGTAGTCCCCTCCAGAGGAGCCCTCTCGCAGCCGTCTGGATGAATGGGTCCTGCCGGGGCGCCGACAGGCCCCTCGTCAGCGTACCTCTCCGTTCTTCCCGGAGGTCCACGACGAGCTCACCAGATCGTGGCACGCTCCCTACTCCGCCCGCATCGGTACTTCTGCTTCATCCGCCCTCACTTCTATCGACGGAGAGAAGGGGTACGATAAGCTGCCTCCCCTCGATGCTCCTGTCTCCCCCAAGAGCCTTTTCGACCCAGCGGTCGAAGGGTTTGCCGAACGCTTCACGGAGGCACAGAAATCGTCCCAGGCTATGCGACATTTCCTGCCTAAGCACTCCAGCTCCGCTGCCGTCTCAGCTTGCCCAAAATCTGCGCCGACTGAGCAGCCTGCGAAACCAGCGCCTGCCACCCCCGATGTTCAGCAAAAAAGCGCAGCAGATGCGGGGATGCTCTCGCTCGGCCAGACGCTACCCTCCTCCTAAGCGCCAGGGACCCCGACCCAAGATTGCGTTGGACCCAGCGCCTCAGAACAGATCCTCGCGCAAATTCGCTCGGGAGACTGGTTCTTTTCCCTGGACCTGAAGGATGCATACTTTCACATCCAGATAGCCCCTCGTCACAGGCCATTCTTGAGATTCACCTTCGAGGGTGTGGCTTATCAATATATGCTCCTTCCCTTCGGGCTGTCCCTGGCCCCTCGCACTTTTACGAAGTGCATGGATCCTCTGAGACAGATGGGAGTCCGTATTGTCAATTACCTCGACGACTGGCTCGTCCTGGCCCAGTCAGAGGCAGAGCTAATATCTCACAGAGCCCTCCTCCTCAGCCACCTGGAGTGCCTGGGACTCAGGGTCAATTTTGCCAAAAGCTCATTGCTTCCCAGCCAACGAATCTCGTTCCTGGGAACAATCTTCGACTCAGCTCAAATGAAAGCTGTAGTCACGCCAGAACGAGCTCTGGCCATAC
>NW_015547631.1:103585-103951 GCF_001515605.1 Sinocyclocheilus anshuiensis
AACTGCCTGGAAATGTTAGCAGTATGTCGAGCCTGTCAGTTCTTCCTGCCAGTCCTGAAAGGGCACCATGTGCTAATCCTATCAGACAACATGTCGATTGTGTCCTACATAAATCGCCAGGGAGGCCTCTCTTCAAAGCGCCTCTTCATGCTAGTGGAGCGCTTCTTAGAGTGGGCTCAACCCAACCTGCGCTCGCTAAAGGCAGCGCATATCGGGCAAATTGAACCGGGGAGCGGACATGTTATGAAGGAGCAATGTCCCCTCAGGAGAGTAGACGCTCCATCCGCAAACGGCCGAGGTAGACCTCTTCGCCTCAGAAGACAACTCTCACTGCCAAATTTATTTCTCAAAGACCAGGGACGCGTT
>NW_015547631.1:104559-107662 GCF_001515605.1 Sinocyclocheilus anshuiensis
CAACATTCGGTCGCTATCGCTGAAGACTGCTCTGCTTCTAGCACTGGCATCAGTAAAGCGAATAGGGGACCTGCAAGGCGCTCTCTATTAGCCCTGCCTGCCTGGAATTCAGGCCTAATGACACTAAAGTCGTCCTGAAACCAAGGCACGGTTACGTACCTAAAGTGCTCTCCACTCCGTTCAGAGCACAGGTCATTACGCTCTCCGCACTTCCTCCAACTGAAGAGGACAGATCTCTGCTCTGCCCCGTCAGGGCGTAGAGAATCTATATAGGCCCCTATAGGCGATCAGAAGAACTCTTTGTCAGCTTCGGTAACCACACCAAGGGGTTTCCGGTTACGAAGCAAAGACTCTCTAGATGGATAGTAGACGCCATCTCGCTAGCATACTCTTCTTTGGGCCTTCAATGCCCCATTGGAGTACGTTGTCCTGAAACCAAGGCACGGTTACGTACCTAAGGTGCTCTCCACTCCGTTCAGAGCACAGGTCATTATGCTCTCTGCGCTTCCTCACTCTGAAGAGGACAGAGAGTTATCTCTGCTCTGCCCCGTCAGAGCTCTGAGAACTTACATTGAGCGTTCCGCCCCTTATAGACGGTCGGAACAACTTTTTGTCAGCTTCGTTAACCGCACCAAAGGGCATCCGGTCACAAAGCAAAGACTCTCTCGATGGATAGTAGACGCCATCACGTTAGTGTACTCTTCCTTGGGCCGTCAATGTCCCATCGGAGTACGGGCCCATTCTACCAGAGGCATCGCCTCGTCTTGGGCATGGTCCAGCGGTGTGTCCATTGCGGATATTTGTGAGGCGGCCGGCTGGGCCTCGCCGTCCACATTTGCGAGGTATTATAACCTGGAAGTCCCGGCCTTACAGGCCAGGATCCTTTCCGCTTGAAATGGCATGCGCTGCGTAAGCAGACATAACAGAGAGCCCTTGGCCGTGACGCGCCCAAGTTCTCTGGTATTGTTCACCTGTTAGCTCTCGACCCCTGGGTGAGAGTTACGGGTATACTCTGGAACGATTAACCAGGCCGGGTGTGACCTAGAAAGCTCAGCCCGCTTAGCCTTGGGTTAGCTGCATGACTCAGTCGTCGCTTCAGTCAAAGTAAACCTGAGAATCCTGTGGCGAGCACCCGCTTATATAGCCAGATGCCCCGCACATTCTGGCGGGCTTTGGCAGGCTTCATCGCCATAGGATCGTGCAGCTCCGCTGCCGCGCCATTGGTTAATTTTTAAAGCCCTGCACGAACCAATGGCCGAATGAAATAGGCTTCAGTTCAGGAGAAAAAAGGCTTTTTTCCATATGTGTCTAGCAAGACGCAGTGCTCGTTCCCGTATCTCAGGGAACCGAGGTTACATTAGTAACCGAGTAAATCTTATTTGCAATGCAGAAAGACAATTCTTATTGTGTTAGAGGTTTTATGCACAACAAGTAATGTTAGAGCTTCTCTGCACAGAATGATTAGTTTAGCTCTTCTTTGAACAGTGATACTGTCTTAGTGCTTCAAAGCAGATAAATAAAATGCAATGCCACATATTCTGTAAAGCTTCTTTTTCAGCCAGAGATAGATTGTTTATGCAATGTTCAAAGTAAAGCTTGACCATTAAAAAAACGGTCTCTTACAGCTGAAATGATTTCTCATTTGAAACACAGAAAGACAATTCTTAATGTGTTAGAAGTTTTATGCACAAGTTCCCGTATCTCAGGGAACCGAGGTTACGTTAGTAACCGGGTACGTTTTTCACCAGAAGATATTTCGATTAAAGATTACGAGGTAACTCGGTCATTTAAAAGAATGAAGAAACGATCTAGTATCTTATATCTGATATAAACTAGGATTTGAAGAATGAAGAGGATGGGTTAAAGCGATATTTTATTAAATCAAGCAAATTCACAGAAATATTGTCCTCTAACATGACAGCGAAAACTAGGAAACAAACTACATGGCCTATCAATTACAATTAGATGGGAAAATACTACAAGAGTGGCGAAACATACAATTTCAAAGTGTAATCCTATGAAAAAACTATGCGGTTTATATTCATTTATGAACACGGTTACAGAATTTGTCTTAGTGACATTTAATGGAATATTTTATTAAAAGATAACGCTGAGGGACTGTTTGAGTTACACTCTGTCAAGTGTTTGCCCAACTACCGGAAACCTGTAGCTCAATCATAAATATAAGTTTCACGCCTGACACTTTTGTAACCGACTAAAGCTAAACATTTACTATCGTGAAAAATTAAGAGAATTAAGAGATGTTAAAAACTGCTGGCCTCATGTTTTCTTAAAGCCAGACATGACAACACTCAGTTACAGTCATACCTGTTTCCTGGAACAAAACTAAAAGGCGGACGCCTAAAACACTGACTGAATAAAACGGACAGAATAATCGCTTTCGCTTAAAACAACTGATTTATTGAAGTCGTGTTTAGAGACGCGTACAAAGAAAATAGTGTTTCCTCACCAAATTCAACTTTAAGTGTTTTAAATGTACAGAGAAATAGTAAGATTGAAGCCTTGTGTCTCGCGGCAGCTTCGTAGACAGACCAGAAATGAACACATAATATTATTTCAATTAATAACGTGTTAACAAACAATGGTTCTTTGTGTGATTTCATAATAAAAGCATCTAAATTGTAAACAATCTATTATCTTTTATATTAAAACTTAATAAAAAATTGTTTAGTAACACACAGTTGTGTAAGTCTTTTATATTAAAACTTAACAACTATAATCTGCATGCACAATAAACCATACGCTCTTAAAATTGATAGTACACAAAATATGTGTAAAAGGACTAACACATTAATGCGATGTTTTGGTTTGTGTCTTACACAACTGTGTGTTACTAAACAATTTTTTTATTAAGCTAAATCAATTAGTTTAGTAAGATGCTTTATTCTTTCTATAGACTTATACTTTAGACATGTAGAACATATCCGCGTTTATGTGTAGGCTGGTCAGAATTGCTCAGTCGTGACTCGTATCCGACATTAAGGATCAATGCATAAAAATGGGACCATAAACATCATTAAAGGGGTCATATGATGCGATTTCAATTTTTCCTTTCTCTTTGGAGTGTTACAAGCTCTTGGTG
>NW_015547631.1:107732-112209 GCF_001515605.1 Sinocyclocheilus anshuiensis
TTTTGAGACTTTAGTCTTTGCAACTTCAGGGATCTTATCTATGCACAATCAGCTTGTAACACTCCAAAGAGAAAGGAAAACTTGAAATCGCATCATATGACCCCTTTAAACTACTTCAGTCTGTGTGCATTGAATTTATTTAATACACGAGTTTCACAATTTGAGTTGAATTACTGAAATAAATGAACTTTTCCACGACATTCTAATTTATTGAGATGCACCTGTATAAGTCATTATAATCAGTAATTATTTCCCCACTGAATGCAACAAATGCCTCGTTTCTAATGGGTTTTACTGGTTTTGTCTCGTCGTGCTGGGAGATGGCATCACAGTATGTTAAGGGGCGTAACATTCAGAACGATGAGCTTTGTAAAAATCAATGCGTTTCAGAAAGGTGGGGCATAGAGGAGAAACAATAATGTACATTATGTGGAAAATATATATATTTTTTTTAACCTTAAACCGCATAAACACATTGCATTACACAATACACAACATAATGTTCTTTTTTAGCAACATCATATGACCCCTTTAACTAAAATGAATAAAGACAATAATCAGCAATATGCGTTCACACAGATAACTTTATTTGAATGTTTCATTGATATAACATGACACTGAGTTGTTAGGAAAGAAATGTATACTGACATCATTGCATGATGACTAAAGGAACCAACGAATCAGTTCTTTGAAGCGGTTTATTGCCTCAAACTCCCTGAAAGAATTGGTTCTCGAAAATTAATCGGTCTTTGCCTCACTAACATCACTAAATTGTAACATTGCAACAGGGAAGGACCATATACTTCACAAATAGTGCGGAGATGTGAGTCTTTTATATAGGGTATCTGAGCATGCGTATATTTAGAAGTCCAATGTTTTAGACCGCTGCCATGTATGAGTATTCTGGGGTATTGCCCCCGGCTGTCACATCCGGGACAAAGAGGCAAACAGATTAGAGTAAGTCGGTGAGTTTATTAAAAGGAACTGAGGAGCAGCTTCCAACACAAAAGAGTCAAACTTAGGAATCAATGGAAGCAGAGAACACAGTCTTATCTGGGGTCGACACTCTGGTCCTTCGGCCGAGAGCTGAGGAATCCGAGGCTTGACAGGCGGATAGGTAGGCAAGGAACCTGTGCTGAGATGCTTGTAACCTTGAGACCAGCCGACGAGTGACTGAGGTGAGTGTGCTTTTGACTGGTGTGGTAAGTGGGTGCAGGTGTCCGTGATTAGTAATCAGGTGATTGTGAGCGGGTGTAGGAGGCTGATTCGGCTGGTGAGGCAGGTGTTTCCGTGACATTACCCCACCCCCCCCACGGCGAGGACGACCGCGGCCCCTGGGAGCGGGACGGTCAGGATGAGCCTGGTGGAAGTCGTTGAGGAGGGATGGGTCCAGTATGTCCTCTCTGTCTGCCCACGATCTCTCCTCAGGACTGTACCCCTCCCAGTCTATGAGGTATTGGAGCCGGCCGCCGGGATTCGAGGATCTCCTTGACTCTGTAGATTGTCTCGTTGGAGACGACCTCGGGTGGAGGGGGGGGGTACCTTGTGTTCTGTGGAGGGAGGGAGAAGAGGATTAGTGAAGGGTTTTAGCAGGGACACATGAAAGGTGGGTGAGATCCGGTAATGGTCAGGCAGGTGTAATTGGTACGTGACTTCGTTGATGCGCCGTGCTACGGGGAAAGGACCTATGTACCGGGGACTCTGCTTCCTGCTGGGCCACCGGAGGCGGATGTCCCGGGTGGATAACCAGACTTTGTCCCCTGGTTGATAGACGGGATTGTAGGACCGACGAGTGTCTGCATTGACCTTGTGTCTCCGGAAGGCCCGCTGGAGATGGATATGCGCTGAGTCCCATACCCTCTCGCTCTCACGGAACCAGTGATCTACCGCTGGGACTTCCGAGTGTTCTTCGGTCCAAGGAAACAGGGCCGGCTGGTAACCCAGCACACATTGAAACGGGATGAGCCCGGTGGTTTCCTGGCGCAGGGAATTCTGGGCGTACTCGGCCGAGGGTAGGTACTGGCTCCAGCTGTCCTGATGGTCATGACAGTAGGCCCGGAGATACCGTCCGATCTCCTGGATCTTCCGTTCGGTCTGGCCGTTGGTCTGCGGGTGGTATCCAGAGGACAAACTGACCGATGCTCCCAGGAGGTGGAAAAACCCTCGCCAGACCCTGGAGATCAACTGAGGGCCTCTGTCAGAAACGATGTCTTCCGGGAGACCGAAGTTCCTGAATACGTGTTGGAAGAGGGCTTCGGCTGTTTCCAGGGCGGTAGGTAATCCACGCAGTGGAATTAATTTGCAGGATTTGGAGAACCGGTCGACTACTAGAATGGTCGTGAATCCATTCGAGGGAGGTAAGTCGGTAGCAAAGTCCACCCCCAGGTGGGACCGGGGCCAGCGAGGGATGGGTAACGGGACCAGTTTACCCTCAGGCAGACGACGTGGCGTGGTGGAGATGGCACAGACGAAACATCCTTTGATATACCGGGCGACATCTCAGGCCATGTGGGGCCACCAGTAGCGGTTCTGGAGGAGCGAGAGGGTTCGGCGGCTGCCTGGGTGTCCCGATCCCGGAGAGGTGTGAACGGACTCCAGAAGGGTTATACGCAGGGTGGATGGGACATAGTTCTTCCCCTCTGGACCTCCCGGCGGAGCGGGTTCGGTGAGAGTGGCGGCACGGATCTGGTCGGTGAGGGCCCACTGAATAGGAGACATGAAGTTTGGAGAACCGGTCGACGACTACTAGGATGGTCATGAATCCGTTCGAGGGAGGTAAGTCGGTAGCGAAGTCCACACCCAGGTGGGACCAGGGCCGGCGAGGGATGGGTAACGGGACCAGTTTACACTCGGGCAGACGACGTGGCGTGGTGGAGATGGCACAGACCGAACATCCTTTGATATACCGGGCGACATCTCGGGTATAGATTTGTGTTTGGTGTTGGGCCACCAGTAGCGGTTCTGGAGGAGCGAGAGGGTTCGGCGGCTGCCTGGGTGTCCCGATCCCGGAGAGGTGTGAACGGAGTCCAGAAGGGTTATACGCAGGGTGGATGGGACATAGTTCTTCCCCTCTGGACCTCCCGGCGGAGCGGGTTTGGTGAGAATGGCGGCACGGATTTGGTCGTTGAGTGCCCACTGAATAGGAGACATGAAGACTGAAGGTGGCAGGTTGGGCTCTGGTTCTTCGGGGGTAGGATCTGGCTGGTGTTGGCAGGAAAGCGCGTCCGCTCGGACATTCTTAGTCCCTGGACGGTAAGTGACCACAAAGTGGAAGCGGGTAAAGAACAGAGCCCAGCGGGCCTGCCTCAGGTTAAGACGCTTGGCCTCTCGTAGGTATTGCACGTTTTTGTGGTCTGTGATCACCTCAAATGAATGCTTGGCACCCTCGAACCAATGCCGCCACTCTTCCAGAGCGAGCTTGATGGCCAGCAACTCCCGATTTCCCACGTCGTAGTTCTGCTCCGCCGGGGATAATTTCCGTGAGAAATACGCACATGGATGGAGCACGGGGGGTTCACCTCGCCATTGGGACAGGATGGCGCCCACTCCCAGGGTCGCGGCATCCACCTCGACCACGAAGCGGAGATTGGGGTGCACATGGATGGAGTACGGGGGGTTCACCTCTCCATTGTGATAGGACGGCACCCAGTCCCAGGGTCGCTGCGTCCACCTCGACCACAAAGCGGAGATTGGGGTCTGGGTGTGAAAGGGTCGGAGCCCTACAGAAGGCCGATTTGAGCTGAAGGAAGGCCTGGTGTGCCTCCGGGGTCCAGGTGAGGAGTTTGGCCTTCCGACGGAGGAGAGAGGTAAGTGGTGCCGCCAACTGACTGAAGTGGGCGATAAAGCGGCGATAGAAATTGGCGAATCCCAAGAATCTCTGCATCTCCTTGATGGTAGTTGGTTGGGGCCAGTTCCGAACGGCATCCACCTTCCTCTGGTCCATTTGCACCCCTGCAGGGGTGACGATGTAGCCCAGGAAGTGAACGGTGGATTGGTGAAACTCACATTTCTCCGTTTGGAATATGGAAGGTGAGTTGGAAAGCCCATAGGGCATGACCCGTTACTCATAGTGCCCGGTGGGCATCACAAAGGCAGTTTTCCATTCATCCCCCCTGCGAATGCGAATGAGGTTATAGGCGCTCCTTAGATCAAGCTTGCTGAAGATCCGGGCACTGCGGAGCTCCTCCAGGGCGGCCGGGACAAGAGGAAGGGGATAGGCGAACTTCACCGTCTGGTCATTGAGGGCCCGGTAATCGATGCAAGGCCTCAGACCCCCATCTTTCTTGGCCACGAAGAAGAAGCTCGACGCTGCGGGTGAGGTGGACGGACGGATGAACCCCTGTTGCAAGGCTTCGTGAACGTACTCCTCCATAGCGGCTCTCTCCGGGATTGACAGGGGATAGACGTCTCCTTTGGGTAATTGGGCCCCAGGCAGCAGGTCAATGGCACAGTCCCATGGCCGGTCAGTTGGAAGGTG
>NW_015547631.1:112258-115482 GCF_001515605.1 Sinocyclocheilus anshuiensis
GGTAATTGGGCCCCAGGCAGCAGGTCAGTGGCACAGTCCCATGGCCGGTGAGGTGGAAGGTGAGTGGCTGCGACCTTGCTGAACACGTCCTGGAACGCCTGATATTCGGGAGGAATAGGAGTGACATGCGATGAATCTGGGCTTTCCACCGAGGTGGAACAGACAGGGAGGTCGTTCCCGCCGGAGATCGGGATAGGCAGATCCCGTAGACACTCCTGTTTACACTCCACACTCCACTTGAGTATTTTTACGGACTTCCAGGCAATGGTGGGTTGATGTTTAGAGAGCCAGGGGCATCCCAAGACGATGTCCACGACGGCCTCCTCCAGCACCAGTAGCGAGATCCGTTCGGTGTGGAAACATCCAATCCGTAGAACGACCTCGGGCGTGCGGTGCCGCACCAGCCCCTTGCCCAGCGGCTTTCCCTGGACAGTGGTGATCTGGTGGGTCGTGGCATTTTTGCAGCAGGGAATTTGTAACCCGGCAAGACTACGGGAGGAGATGAAATTCCCCGCCGCTCCAGAGTCCACGAGGATTTTGACTGGAAAGGATTAGGTGTGATACATTAGAAGAGCATTTATATGAGGCATGCAAGACACATCAGGAGTGATCTGGATAGTACTCACTGCTGGGCGTGGTGGACGGATGGGACAGGTGCGGAGCTCGTGCTCATTGGATCCACAGTAGAGACAGAGCCCACGGGTGAGTCGCCGAGATCGTTCTGTCGACGATAGGTGGTAACTATCCATGATCATGGGCTCTGGTGCGGGAGCTGAGAGGCTGGGTGAGGCAGCGGCAGCGGGTATAGATTCCCTATGGCAAGCGGTTAGGTGCTGGGAGATGCGAACCGCTTTTTGGAGGAAGCTGTCGAGCCCCACGGTGTCATCGTAGATGGACATCTGTTGTCGTAAGACGGGGTTTAGGCCTCGGCGGAAAGCCGAGAGCAGGGCAGCCTCGTTCCAGCCGCTGCTGGCGGCGAGAGTGCGGAAGCTAAGCACATACCCATGGATTGATAACTCCGCTTGCCGCAGTTGGAATAGCTCCTCATGCACTGCGACCTCCGTGGTGGATTAGCCGAATACCTCCCGGAAGTGTTTCACAAAGCCGTCCAGTGAGTGAATCCAAGGGCTCTGCGAATTCCATAAGGCTTCTGCCCACTGCAAGGCTCTTCCAGACAGCAACGAAATGATGAAAGACACCTTGGCCCGCTCTGTCACAAACAGGTGTGGTTGCATTTCCAGGTAGAGGGAACATTGCAACAAAAACCCGCTGCAGAAAGCTGCCTCACCCGAGAAGCTCGCTGGCCGGGCCATGGGACAGACGGGTAGGGAGGCGGTGACAGTCCGATCGGTCAAGGGTTCCGGTGAGAATGTGCTCCGAGGATCCATGAGTCCTTGTTGTAATCCGTTTAAAGCGGGGCTGGTCTTCTGTCACATCCGGGACAAAGAGGCAAACAGACAGATTAGAGTAAGTCGGTGAGTTTATTAAAAGGAACTGAGGAGCAGCTTCCAACATAAAAGAATCAAACTTAGGAATCAATGGAAGCAGAGAACACAGTCTTATCTGGGGTCGACACTCTGGTCCTTCGGCCGAGAGCTGAGGAATCCGAGGCTTGACGGGCGGATAGGTAGGCAAGGAACCCATGCTGAGATGCTTGTAACCTTGAGACCAGCCGACGAGTGACTGAGGTGAGTGTGCTTTTGACTGGTCTGGTAAGTGGGTGCAGGTGTCCGTGATTAGTAATCAGGTGATTGTGAGCGGGCGTAGGAGGCTGATTCGGCTGGTGAGGCAGGTGTTTCCGTGACACTGTGTTTGAAGTCTGAGG
Organism: Sinocyclocheilus anshuiensis; assembly: GCF_001515605.1. Taxonomy (NCBI): domain Eukaryota; kingdom Metazoa; phylum Chordata; class Actinopteri; order Cypriniformes; family Cyprinidae; genus Sinocyclocheilus; species Sinocyclocheilus anshuiensis. The sequence continues at coordinate 114,084 of NW_015547631.1, forward strand.
TTTATGCTGGGATTTGTAGTTCCCTGACCTAGAAGTCTGTAGCGTTTGAATGCGGTATTAGTTGCAAGTGTTAATTTTTACATCTTTGTAAAATAAAAATAAAATATATATTTAGACTAAACGATAATATTCAAGAATAATACGATATACCTATGATAAAAACAGACTTGACTTACGTTGTAATGGATCAGCCGTTGTTGTGTTATTTCGTGAAATATCATTAGGATTTGGATGTGTGTTCTTGAATCAATCAACAATTGTCGTAAGAAAAAGTCAAACTGTTGCTATCTGAATCTGCTATCTGAATATTCAGTCTGTCTTCATCATGAAATAATTAACCTATCATTACCCCATTCTGGAGAATGTGTGTTGTGTTAGACAGGGTGCTTCATGACCTAAAGGGGTATGTTTGTTGTGTTCTCTACCTCTGCATGTCTTCGTCTAATTGAGTGTGATCAGGACTGTTAGAATAACATAGGTTTCATAGACAATTGGACGAGTTTTTGGGGCAGACCTGACCTGTTGAAAAGAGATGGTCTTCATCCCTCCTGGGGTGGTGCCGCTCTTCTGTCTAGAAATATGGCACATAGTCTTAAGAGTTTGTACTTGACTAACTGGGGCCCAGGTCAGGAAGCAGACAGACTGGCTAAACCGACCGTCTGCTAGCCGCTTCATGTCACAGAAATCAGTTAATTCTCAGCACATAGAAACTCTTTCACCTAGATATCACACTATAGAGACTGTGTCTGTTCCCCGAACTAGAAAATACAAAAAACATAACAATTTAATTTATGTTCAACAAATAAAAAACAGATGTAATACGGATAAACAAATGATAAAGCTTGGCTTATTGAATATCAGGTCCCTTTCTACGAAAGCACATTTTGTAAATGATATGATCACTGATCATAACCTAGATGTGCTCTGTTTGACAGAAACCTGGCTAAAACCTTATGATTACATTATTTTAAATGAGTCTACCCCCCCAAGTCTTCGCGGCCCGGCGAAACATACCAATTTGAAAAACTAGCGGTATGCATAGTCGATATTAAAAACTGGATGACGAGTAATCTCTTACTGCTAAATTCTGAAAAAACAGAGGTGTTAATTATAGGACCTAAAAACTCTGCATGTAGCCCGGTTCTGTCAACACTGCACTGGCTACCTATTAAACATCGTATTGATTTTAAAATCTTGCTTATTACTTATAAAACCCTGAATGGTTTAGCACCTCAATATTTGAACGAGCTCTTGTTTCATTATAGTCCTGCACGTCCGCTGCATTCTCAAAACTCTAGCAATTTGATAATACCTAGAATATCAAAATCAACTGCGGGCGGAAGATCCTTTTCCTATTTAGCGCCCAAACTCTGGAATAACCTACCTAACATTGTTCGGG
>NW_015547631.1:115645-118288 GCF_001515605.1 Sinocyclocheilus anshuiensis
ACACTAACACATTTCTAATATTCAAATCCGTTAAAGGATTTTTAGGCTGCATTAATTAGGTCAACCGGAACCAATGTACTTGCTACATCGCTAGAAGAATGGCATCTATGCTAATGTTAGTCTGTTTCTCTCTTATTCCGAGGTCACCATAGCCACCAGATCCAGTCTGTATCCAGATCAGACTGTATTGTTAAAAGCGCTATATAAATAAAGGTGACTTGACTGTTAGGCTAGGCAAGGCAAGTTTATTTATATAGCTCATTTCATACAAAATGGTAATTCAGAGCGCTTTACATAAAAGGAAGTAAAATAATCATAAAAAATAATTTAAATAGGAATAAAAAAAAAAACACATTTAAAATGATATAAAAATGTATTTAAAATTAATTAAAACAGTTAGAAAAACCATAAAACCATAGAAAATGGTTATACATAAAATACAGTGCAACCAGTTCGGACGTAGTGTTTTAGCACATCTGATCTCTTCTGGAAGCTGGTCCCAGCTGCGGGCAGCATAATAGCTAAAAGCGGTCTCCCCTTGTTTTGTGTGAACCCTTGGTATTTCTAACCGACTCGATCCTAATGATCTGAGTGGTCTGTTAGGTTTATATTCAGTGAGCATATCCGCACTGTATTTAGGTCCTAGGCCATTGAGGGATTTAGAAATGAGTAAAAGTACTTTAAAATCAATCCTAAATATAACCGTAAGCCAGTGTAAGGACCTGAGGACTGGTGTGATATGCTCAGATTTTCTGGTTCTAGTCAGAATCCTGGCAGCAGTGTTCTGGATGAGCTGCAGCTGTCTAATGGTCTTCTTGGGAAGGCCGGTGAGGATACCATTACAATAGGACACCCTGCTGCTGATAAAGGCATGAACAAGTTTCTCCAAGGCTTGACTGGATACAAAACATCTAATTCTTGCAATGTTTTTGAGATGATAGTATGCTGATTTAGTTACCGCTTTGACGTGACTACTGAAACTAAGATCTTTTAGTATCTGAGTTTGGGGTAACAAGATTCTTGACTTGATTTTTAGTTGTTTGACCCCTAGAGTCAAGGTATGCATTCACCTTGAGAAATTCATCTTTGTTTCCAAATGCAATGACTTCAGTTTTCTCCTTGTTTAACTGAAGAACGTTTTTGGCACATCCAACTGTTAATTTCATCAATGCATTGGCAGAGGGTGTAAATGGGGCCGTAGTCATTTGATGATAAGGCTAGGTAAACCTGGGTAACATCTGCAACGCTGTGAAAGGCAATTTGGTTCTTTCTCATTATTTTACTTAGTGGGAGCATATAAAGCCTAAACAAGAGCGGTGCAAGAATTGAGCCTTGTGGGTATCCGCATGTCATGGACGTCCACTTAGACTTATGCTCTCCTATACTCACATAATAACCTCTCCCTTCTAAGTATGACCTGAACCATTTGAGTACCATCCCAGAAAGCCCAACCCAGTTTTCCAGTCTCTCTAGAAGTATGTTACATGTACATGTAATGGATCAGCCGTTGTTGTGTACATTATGTGGAAATGTATCAGACAGTGTCAAACACAGCACTGAGATCTAGTAGTACCAGCACTGATATTTTGCCAGAATCAGAATTTAAGCGAATATCATTTATTATCTTAATGAGCGCTGTCTCTGTGCTGTGATGTGGTCGGAAACCAGATTGAAAATTGTCCAGGTATCCATTTGAGTTTAAGTAATTGTTCAGCTGATTAAAAACTACCTTTTCAGTAATCTTGCCTGTAAAAGGAAGATTTGATATTGGTCTATAGTTGCTCAATATGGTGTTATCAAGATTGCTCTTTTTCAGGAGGGGCTTAGCAACTGCAGCTTTCAGGGAGTTTGGAAAAGTCCCAGAAAGAAGTGAGGCGTTCACCACTTCTAAGAGATCTGCCTCTAAACAGTTAAACACACTTTTGAAAAAAGATGTGGGAAGCGTGCCAAGATAGCAGGTTATGTAAGGTGCTGTACTATTTCTTCCAAAATGCTGCTATTGTTGTTTGTATGCGAGTGTTGTTTATGTTATAAGGTTTGAGTTCCACAATGAAAGCATGAAGGCTGTCTTATAGATGCTATAGTGAATTTCAAGTTTCGTCTTCCTTCACATCCGCTCAGCTTTTCTGCATTGTCTTTTCATACTGCTGTTGATTTTCTCTAAGGTGATTGTTAGCTCATGCCTATATTTTTTAGTTTCATCATAAACTAGGTAAGCAGGGACTTGTAATAATATGTTGAACATCTGATAAATTGGTCAATCACACATCCAGAGTTATATCTTACTGCGGTGCTATAATACATTTTCTGCAGTGGTTGTACTTGTTGTTAGAATGCATCAAATTGGGTCCAGGCTTGTTTTATGAGCATACCATTATTTGTCAAACTAGTCTTAAGTGATATTGTACACATTTTTAGAGTTAAACAGGTTAATGAGCTCTTTCAGCATCCAGCATCTATATAATGCTTAAAATAATTCCATTAGGGTCTAAGGTACAGCAAAATGATAAAACAAACTTAAAACTTAAGTTGGCAGTTTGTGGGAGTCTGTGAAAGCTGTGTGTGTGTGTGTGTGTGTGTGTGAGAGGGAGAGAGAGAGAGAGAGAGTGTGTGTGTGTGTGTGTGTGTGTGTGTGTGTGAGTG
>NW_015547631.1:119775-120686 GCF_001515605.1 Sinocyclocheilus anshuiensis
TTGATGATTTAAGGTGCTGTACTATTTCTTCCAAAATGTTGCTATTCTTGTTTGTATGCGAGTGTTGTTTAAGTTACAAGGTTTGAGAAGAAGGTCTGTCTAGCTGTGGCTAGTTCCACATTGAAAGCATGAAGACTGTCTTTATAGATGCTATACTCTTTACTGCTGTTGAATTTCGCCAGGGTGATTGTTAACACATGCCTATATATTTTTTTTTGTTTCATCATAAACTAGGTAAGCAGGGACTTGTAATAATATGTTGAACATCTGATAAGTTGGTCAATCACACATCCAGAGTTATATCTTACTGCGGTGCTATAATACATTTTCTGCAATGGTTGTACTTGTTAGAATGCTTCAAATTGAGTCCAGGCTTGTTTTATGAGCATACCCTTATTTGTCAAACTAGTTTTACGTGATATTGTACACATTTTTAGAGTTAAACAGGTTAATGAGCTCTTTCAGCATCTATAGCGGTGACAGAGAACCACAACTCTTCCGCACTGAAAGTCTATAAAAATATCTTAGGGATGTGTAGATTGCAACTGTGACAGAAGACAATATTTACATTGTCACGGATAGATCCGAAAGTGTGTACAAACACCTAGTACTACTGTTATTTAAACAAAACATAACATAATGGTTTGTTCGAACTCCGTGAGAACATCTGTTTAAACAAATAAAAAAATTGGATGAATAAAGGTTAATTAATATTTAAAATAGATGTGATATTAGCTAAAAGCATTTTAAACCCCGTTTGAGACGGAAATTAGATACGATGATCAAAAACGAACTATTGCTCCACACTATGACTGCGTAGACCACTAAGCCATTGTAGACCATGTAAGCATACCATGCTTAAAATAGGAAACTTAGTTAAAATATAAACAAGAACCGCCGGACATCAGATG
>NW_015547631.1:121119-128407 GCF_001515605.1 Sinocyclocheilus anshuiensis
TATATATATATATAGCTGTAGGTTAAAGATAGTTTATTCGTTTTTTTTTGTTGTTGTTATTTTTTAAGTAGATGTGATTTTGAGCGGTGACAGAGAACCACAACTCTTCCGCACTGAAAGTCTATAAAAATATCTTAGGGATGTGTAGATTGCAACTGTGACAGAAGACAATATTTACATTGTCACGGATAGATCCGAAAGTGTGTACAAACACCTAGTACTACTGTTATTTAAACAAAACATAACATAATAGTTTGTTCGAACTCCGTGAGAACATCTGTTTAAACAGTTCAACATTGTGAAATAAAACATAACCAAATTTTAAAAAAGTTGATGAATAAAGGCTAATTAATATTTAAAATAGATGTGATATTAACTAAAAGCATTTTAAACCCCGTTTGAGGTGGGGTTCAATACGATGCTCAAAATGAGCTATTGCTCCACATCATGACTGCGTTGACCACTAAGCCATCCTAGACCATGTAAGAATACCATGATTAAAATAAGAAACTTACTTAAAATATAAACAAGAACCGCCGGACATCAGATGTATAGCGAATCTGTTTATTTAAACATTAAGAGATAGATGCTTTTAAGCTTTGAGTTAGATGTAGTGCATTTAAAACATTTGCCAAGCTTACCCGCTTTCTCTCTCGCAGCGGACCGAAATTACAGGAGCGGTGGGGGCACGACACACACACAGACATGAGCGCGCTCACGCAGGCGGAGAGAGAAGGTGAAGAGGGAGAGTTTCAATGAAAAATGTTTTTGGTTAAAGATGTGATTTAACTACAAGCATCCTACCTTAGAAACATAACACCACAGTATGTGTCTTTTCCCAACAAACCGGTTGTTCAACAAATTCAAAAAAAGTCATAAGAAAGATTGTTGTGTTTTGAAGAGAAAGTCAGATATGGTATAAAAATTAAGTCTTTTTTTATTGATTAATATGATCGAATCACGCTGAATTTATGAGGTTATGTATTTATATTGTTTCATGTACTCGCTGGTTACCATATACGTATTCAAGAGAAATGTATAAACTCAATTGTTTTAATCAAACTAAAGCTTTTAGTCTGTAATTACAAATATCTTAAAGATAAAAATCTTTCTTACATTCTATTTTCATTTGTCTCAGGACTCTGTTACACAAAAAACACTTGAGTGTGGACATGAATCCTACATGAAAGCTAAAAAGATTAAATTAAATTTTGTTTTTAACAGTAATATTGAACTTTACACATTATAGTTAACATCTTAACACATCTGTATCAGTAAGATATATATATATATATCATCACAAGCCGTCAGACAAATCAGGTGGGGGTGATAAATTGGACTTATCGATTATTTGATCAAATCTTTGTAATATAAAACTGTATAGACCCGCTTGTTTTTATTTTAATAAAATAAAACATTATAGTGTGAAAATAAATATGGTGCATTTAAACATCATGGTTAATAATACCATTTTTAAAGTGAGAAAGAAAGTCTAATCTGTTGTAAGGGTTTTTGGGAAACTTCTCATTTGAAGAATCGTGATGCTTGCACTAGGAGGAAATCTTTCTCCTGGAAAAATGTAAGAGGAATTTAATTTCTTTATTTATTGTTTTATCCCCAATTTCATTATACATTACAGTGTGTGTGTGTGTGTGTTTGAGAGAGAGAGAGAGAGAGAGAGGGTGAGAGAGAGAATCTGTTAAAATTGTTTATTTATTCTGTTTATTGTTCATCCCATTCCTTCTCGGGAGTTTTAGGTGCGTATAAACCGGACATGTCTATGTGTTTCACAGCTCTTTTCTGATTTTCCACAGAAATGCCTGGGTCTATTTATCTAAGCGCACCTTGGAATGCAACCGGACACATGGACCCCAGATGGGGAAACACCCCGGATGTGGGAACAGACCATAAAAACACAAAAACATTCCTCAGGATTCATTTATCTCCTGTCATCCTCGGTCACATACAAACATCTGAACAAACATCATATGTCTTCCCCCGGAGGTCATAGGTCACATCTGGACATCTAAATGAAGTTCGGAACGCAAATATCTTTGCGAGAGAACACAGAAGTTTTGCGAGGGAACGCAAAATATCTTTGCGAGAGAACGCAAAAGGGAACGCAAATATCTTTGCGAGAGAATGTGCAAGAGAACGCAAAAAAAAATGTCCTCCCACCCCAAATTTTTTCCCCACCACCATGTCCCTTTAGGGGCTCCGTAAGAAAGAAAGTCTAATCTGTTGTAAATATTCTGTGAGACATTCGTAGCGCCTTGTTTAAAAAGTACTTTTGTTGCAAACAACATTATGACAACTGATTTTCAGTCTAATTTAGGTCTTATTCATAAAGAAAACTCTCTGTAAGCGCCTTGCATTCATCAGAGGCTCATTTGACTACTTCTAACCCCTGTGTTAGAGCTTCATGGTTTTAGGTTTGAAAACTCTACAAAATTTAACTTATTTGATAAAACAAAAGTTACGTAATTGTTTAAGCATACAGTTTTTCATCATTTTGTAGAGATACACAGTGTGATGGTAAAACTTTTTATTTGTAAAAGGTTTGTATGAGACATAGTAAAAGTTTCGATGTTTAAAAGCAGTGTGTGTGTGTGTTTGCATTCGCGTGTATGGTTGGGCTTGCGTTTTGCCGCATATTTGTGTTTGTTTGAGTGTTTGTGTGTATGCTTGTCTTTGTGTTGAGTGTTTGTGTGTATGTTTGTGTTTGTGCTTGTGCTGAGTCTTTGTGTTTATGTGTGTTTGCATGTATGTTTGTGTTTTTGTACATGTTTGTACTTGTGTTGAGACTTGTATAATCTATGGGTGAATAAAGAAATAGCAAATGTAACTAAAAGAATATAAAATGGATATTAAAATATTTTAATATGAATAATAAAAAACTAGGAGTTCCCCTCTCTCCTGAAAAAACCGAGGGCCCTTCTACATCCTTGGAATTTCTTGGTATCCTCCTTGACTCAGTCAAACTCCAAGCCTCTCTCCCCAAAGAAAAAATAGATCACATAGTCACAATCGCATCAAACTTGTTAGATTCTAACCATTGCAGCAAGCGGGATTTGCTTTCGCTCCTAGGCCACCTAAATTATGCCATGCGCATAATTCCCCAAGGCTGGCCTTTCATTTCCCACCTGCTAACTCTCGCTGCTTAAGCCTCTGATAACAGCCAGAGTATATAAGCAGCTGCTTACCTCTCTCCAGTCTCAGCTGTTCCAGCATCCCTCCACCTCCCCAAAACTCCACCTTCATCTTAGGTACCTTGCCCTTCGTAATCATCCTATATCAAGTCCCTGGGGGTATATCAGAGCTCGAGTTGAAGCTGCTTCATCGAGCCCCTCATCAGTGGACAGCAAGCCAAATAAGTTTACACACAATTTCCTTAAGATTATATGGGCAAACGAACTCGTTAAATGAAGTTCCTTAACGTAAGTTAGGGAAGAGTGAGCCCATCTAATCTTTCAATCAACAGCCAGAGTATATAAGCAGCTGCTTACCTCTCTCCACTCTCAGCTGTTCCAGTATCCCTCCACCTCCCCAAAACTCCACCTTCATCTTAGGTACCTTGCCCTTCGTAATCATCCTATATCAAGTCCCTGGGGGTATATCAGAGCTCGAGTTGAAGTTGCTTCATCGAGCCCCTCATCAGTGGACAGCAAGCCAAATAAGTTTACACACAATTTCCTTAAGATTATATGGGCAAACGAACTCGTTAACAGGTCACGGGGTCAACACAACACAACACAACAGATGGTCGTGATGAGGGTGGTCGCAATGTGGGTAGGCTACGTGGGGGAGGGGAAAGGTCAAAAGGTCAAAGCCATAAATCAAGGGTCATAAATCATTTTTGTCATAAGCTGAATCATAGAGACTACTTATTGATCTAGGGAGTAGGCAGTGTAGCATCATGGGGAAGAAATTACCATTATATTTTGTTCATGATGCAAGATAAATGTTATCAGTGACAGTTTTTGGTGATGTTACGCTTCCTCCCAGGAGTGAGGTAATTATTATTACTGGAGTAGTAGAAGGGGAGCTGAAAAGTGTAGAGGGGATGTTGGAGCTGGGCACTTTAACCAAGGGGGATGCGTTGGTAGCTAGGATTGTGTGTAAGATTGATAATAGAAAATTGCAAGTGAGAGTTATTAATGTGGCGGATGACCCGCTCACACTGAAACAAGGTATGGCCTTAGGGACCCTGGTTACAGATGTAGAAGTGGGAGGTGAAGAGTTGGGGGAGTGTCAGGATAAGTTATGGTTGTTAGAGGATTTGATTGGAGAATTGGGTTTGGATGGTAGGGGGTTTGAACCAGGGCAGCTTCAAGCTATTAGGCAACTTTTTAGTCAGAATTTGAGTGTTTTCAGTGTGAGTGATGCTGATTTGGGGAGGACTCACCTGATATTCCATGAGATTGATACTGGGTATGCAAGGCCTATTGAGATGGCCCCCTGAAAGGTTCCGCTTCACCTGCAACAAGAAGTGGCTGACAATCTTTAACAGATGCAAGATCGTGGTATTATTCAACCTTCATGTAGTCCATGAGCCGCACCTATAGTTCCTGTACGGAAAAAAGGATGGGGGTTTGCGTTTTTGTGTGGACTATCGGAAATTGAAAGATTTCACTCGCAAGGATGCATACCCCCTTCCTCGAATTGATGATGCCTTGGACAGTTTGGCTAATGCAAAATGGTTTAGTACCCTTGATTTAGCAAGTGGATATTGGCAGGTTGAGGTAGCACCTAAGGATAAGGCTAAGACTGCATTTACCACCAGGCAAGGGCTATTTGAATTTAATGTTTTAGCTTTCGGCCTTATCAATGGTCCAAGTACTTTTCAGAGGCTGATGGATCTAGTCCTGGCCGACTTGCAGTGTTCCACTTGTTTAGTCTATCTTGACGACATCATTGTGTTTGGCCGAACTTTTGGGGAGCATTTGAGTAGGTTAAGGGGAGGTATTGAGTAAACTGCGGGTAGCTAATTTGAAAGTTAAGCCATCAAAGTGTAATTTGTTTTCTACGGAAGTCCAATATTTAGGTCATGTAATTTCAGCCGAGGGAGTGAAGGCTGACCCAAAGAAGGTGGAGGCTGTTAGGACTTGGCCTGTGCCAGGTAATCAGATGGAGGTGAGGAGCTTCTTGGTGTTGGCCTCTTACTACCGTTGATTTGTGCGGAAGCTGAAATAGCCCGGCCTTTGCACCAGTTGACAGAAAAGGGGAAGAAGTTTAAATGGGATGAAGCATGTCAAAAGGATTTTGTAGAGTTAAAACCCCATCTTATCTCAGCTCCTATATTAGCATATCCTGACCCTAATAGGGTTTTCATTTTGGATACTGATGCTAGTGATTTTGGAATAGGTGCCATTCTCTAGCAAGAGTTGGATGGCTTGGAAAGGGTGGTGGCTTATGCTAGCCGGGCTTTGTCCAAGGCTGAGCGATGATATGCCACTACAAAGAAAAAATTGCTCAGTATGGTTACTTTTGTAAATTATTTTAAGCACTACCTTTTGGGGAGGGAATTTGTCTTAAGGACAGACCATAATTCTTTAAGGTGGCTTCATAATTTTCAAGGATTAGAGGGACAATTAGCAAGGTGGCTGGAGCAACTGGCTAATTTTCAGTACAAGATTGTACATCGGCCAGGGAGGCAACATGGCAATGCAGATGCTCTTTCGAGAATCCCGGCATTAGCAGTAAGTGAAGGATTTAATGATTTCACTAGGGTATCAGGAGTAAATGGGTCCTCTGTGTTACTGGATGGGCCAGTCAGTGATGTCGGGGTTAAACTGGTCTGTGCTTGTGGTAGTGATCAAAGATGTCAGGAGGGGGAGGAAGAGATTGAGAACACCCCGTTAGGATGGTAAGAGGAACTAAGACATGCTCAACAAAGTGATTCAGAATTTAACTTCTTGTTGCAGTTGAAGGGGTGTCCGAAAGGGCAGTTAGAAAACATAAAAAATGATCCTTCCCTCAAGAAATACGCTGCTGTGTGGGATCAGCTTAAAGTACAGGACAGGCGGTTGGTGCGAGTTTGCCCAGAGGGGAGGAGTGGGTTAGGTGGCATGCAGGTGGTCCTCCCTAAGTCAATGGTGCCCATAATATTGGGGATGTTGCATAATGTTCCCACTGGTGGTCATTTAGGGGTACCGAAGTCGCAGGGGAAGGTAAGAGATAATTTTTATTGGCCAGGGTGGTACAAAGACATCGAAAGATGGTGCAAAGAGTGTGTAGATTGTGCTTCACGTAAATCAGTTGGATAGGCCTCTTGTGTTCCTTTGGTTAGTTCTGTTGCCTCTTACCCTTATGAACAAATAGCCTTGGATATTGTAGGTCCCCTTCCAGAAACTAGTCAGAAGAATAAGTATATTTTATTTATTGGGGATTACTTTTCAAAATGGACAGAGGCATTTCCATTACCTAACCAGGTAGCTCAAACAGCAGCTAAATGTTTGGTAGAGGAGTGGGTTTGAGCAGCTCGGATTATCCATACAGATCAAGGAAAGGAATTTTGAGTCATGTCTTTTTAAAGAATTGTGCAGATTGTTGACCATGCATAAAACAAGAACGTCACCATACCACCCTCAGTCCAATGGACTAATTCAGCGATTTACTCGAATTATGTTGTCCCTGTTTGTAGATGAGAACCAACAAAATTGGGATACCCTGTTACCTTATGTTATGATGGCATAAAGAAGTAGTTTGCATTCTAGTGCCGGGTTTACGCCTTATCGGATATTGTTTGGTCGGGAAATAGTCCTTCCGGTTGATGTGATGTTTAATGTGGGTGCACAAGAAAGATTCCAGACCCCTGTTCAGTATGTTTCAAGTGTGGCAGATAGCCTTTTAACTGTGGTGGAGGCAGTTAGGAAACATCAAATGAAGGCCTCTGCAAAGCAAAAATTCCACTTTGATGTTAAAATCAATCATCAGTGTTATTTTGTAGGGGAGAAGGTTTGGGTTAAAAAGCTTGAAGAAGTGGTGTGTGTCCCAAACTACAAAGACGGTATAAGGGTCCATATACGGTTGTGGAGAGGGTCTGTCAGTCAAAAATTCAAATCATATCTTTCAGCTAGCATTTGAATTCCGCGATGATCTGAACAACTGGAGCTGCTGTTTTCCAATTAAAAAAGCACATGGTAAGTTCCATTGGTGTCGGTTATTGTTAATGTTACCGCGAGTGTGTGTCTCACCTACCTGAACCTGCCTTGTTGTGTCTACAATAAATGTCATTATTGGAATCCTTGTCGTCCTCGTCGTCCTGCCTGCCTCCACACACCCGTTT
>NW_015547631.1:128624-136895 GCF_001515605.1 Sinocyclocheilus anshuiensis
TTTACTCTTCCTCATGTTATTCCTAACCTTCATGATTTCCTTTCTTCCATGAAACAAAAAAGAAAAAAGAAAAGAAAATGCTTTTGTCCACTGTAATGAAAGGCAGTGGAGAACAAATCAAGCTCTATTTTGATCACCATTGACTTTTATTATATACAATATGGACAAACATTCTTCACAATTCGAGGACACTTAATTTCCAGAGGACACTTAATTTCCAGAGGACACTTAATTTCCAGAGATATCGTCAACTTGACTGCACAGACACTATTTAAACTGAACCGAGCTGGACCTTGACATCACTAAATTCAATAATGAAATGCCTGAACTGAAAATTGAGTGTTTAATCTTGTCATTTTACATAATTGACACACTATTTTCCTATTTGATACTGTACAGTGCTTTGACACAATCTGTATTGTTAAAAGCGCTATATAAATAAAGGTGACTTGACAATTTCTTTTAATTTCTTTTGTAACATGGAAAAAAGAAAGTCACACAGGTTTGGAACAACATATGTGTCATGTATTCACCAGGCTCTCCCGTCTCACACACACTCACAGAAGCACACATTCTCACACACACACACACACACACACACACGCACACACACACATACGCTCTGACACGCGCGCGCGCGCACACACACACACACTCTCTCTCTCTCACACACACCCTCACACACAGCACTCTCTCTCACCAGCCTTCTGATGACCATCAACTGCCGCTCATCAGCTTATCAATCAGCCCTGCATTAAAGCACACATAACTCTTCTCTCCTCGTTTGAACTTGAACTTTTACCTGCTATACTCACCATTGTGGATAGCCTGTAAGCAGTCATTGTCTCCAGCGATGTCCCTTGTTGACTCCACCTTGTTAAACACCTGCAAACCTGTGTGTATCATACCGTCATTACCTGGATACATACCTGTGTTTGCAGTGCTTTCTGCCGTCTTCCCAATGTGTGCACTCCACTTCCCCTGTGAAAGAAAAGGGCATTTATTATTACTCCTTAACCATTTCAATTAATAATCATTGCAATACTTACCTTTTTCTCCAACTGCTCAGTAAACACCTGTCTTGATTCGGTATCCTCTGTTTCAGTCTAGTTTATGTCCTGACAATAATGTGTGAATAAAGGGTGACAGATTTAACATTTTAATGGCTAAACTATTCATTTACCAGTTAATTACAGAGATGAAGTTTTTGTAATCTGCCAATAAAACGATAGCATTTAAACATAATAGTTTTCCTCTTTTTTACCTCTGTTATCTCAGACAGTGTAACAGGATGAAAAGGCAGGGAGATATTCAGTATTTTTTTGCAAAGAAAAAGCCATGCCAGCCAGTGAGGGAGAGTCAGTCTGATGGTTTACACGCAGTGATTTCAGAGCCTGGCTGCTCAACAGGAGACATCTTGGTTCAGGAAGATGCGAGTGTAGGTCAGAACAGCCCCGTACACCCTCAACCAGGTTAGTAGACCAGCTAGAAAGTGGACAGTGACATGAGTTTGGGTATATTCAGGGCGACACATTTGCTTTAATCAGAGAAGTCCCTATATTGATATACTGGTACTAATTTCAGTATCGTACAGAAAAAGTGCACTCCTGAGTGCTATTCTAAAACTATGAATGCATAAATCCAAATCACACTAAACAAATATCATGATCTGTGGTTAAAAACCATGTATTTTACTAATATGCCTCTGTATTATAGCTGTCTCTAGGGATGAAACAGATGACAGTGACAGTGATGTGGAAGAGATGGATACTCATCACCCACCTTCAGAAGCGGAGTCTGAGGTTCCACTCACATCTGACACTGCTCCAACTGGACCTGATGGTATGTCTTTTTTATTTTACATGTAAAATAGGCAATACTTACAAAGCTCCCTATATCCTTGCACTCTCCTGCTATTAAAATAGTTCAGCTTTGTATGTAATGGAAAAGTGATTATATTTCGTTTCGTTTCTTTATAAAGTAAATTTAGAAAAACATTTGGAGTATTTTTTGTTCCTTAAATGTAAGTTTTTGTTGTTGTTGTTTTAAGTAAAGGCCAGCGGCAGACAGTGAATTGATCATAGCCTATAGCCTATGTTTGATCAATTTAGCCTTCTCAAATCATCAGGACTTGCCTAAAATAAAATCTATATATAAAACAGTTCAAGCATATCACAATGTTAGTTTAAATGTTTAACCTATATAAATGTGCACTGTTAGACGCAGATCCAATCGTTTGTGCGGAGGAGTGGAAGCTAAAGCGTGCTCTGCAGGACACGGAGGCGCCAGCGCGATCACTTGCATTTTTTTCTAACAGTGGAAACAACTTAAAATACGCAGTCATTTTTGCTAATAAAGGTAAGAGTAATACGTCATTCTAAACTGTAAAGGGTCTAGTTCTATTTGTGTGCACTCACAATATCAACAAAACGTTGTGCTTTTATAAAATAAAGAAAACAAACGCTTTCTGCCGTCTCGAGCTTGAACAGGAGCGCTTCACAATGATGAACCTAAACTCAGACATGATCAAAATATATAGAAAGCTTTAAATTACTACTTTAAAACGAAATCATTCAAATCGAAAATAGACTCCTAAAATAAACTCTTTCATTATGTAATCCGTGCATTTCTCTCTAAAGGCACATTCAATTAGGAGATAGTGAGTCATTTTTTCATCACTATAATTGATGGAAGGCCCGATTATTGCGTTTTATTTTATAATTTCCTACAGTTAAAAAATGAAACACTAATTATAATTGCATATATGTAAAACTTTGTCCTATAATTGTATAGCTGCTAATTTTCTAATTTTTATGTTGCTCTATTCTGAATAACTTAAAATTTAAAGGATTTGCTGCAACGCAATTTTGTATGATATGTTAATTATTTATATTTTTTATCAATGCTGCAAATGCTTTAAAAAAACAGCTTTAAAATTACTTTATTGCATTCCCGACGCTTTTAAAGTACTTTTCACTATACATTTTATGGGTAGCTTGAATGTAAACATTGTCATGAATTCGTTGTATTCCCATTTGTAAAATAGCCAACAAATTAATTGTTGTAGGCTAACCCGATCTCATGAAAGTGCGTATAGCACGATTTTCTGCTTCTATTTGGCGTAATATTTCTATGCAGAAATTGACATTGGCATGCAAAAAAGTACTCACAGTGCGTTCAGCCGTACACCTGCAGCCGCCACAGACTCGGACGGTTGTCGAGGTAATAAACACCGTAAACAGCAAACGTTCGCGTGTCCGCGCTTAATGCGCATATCCTATATGAAAAGCATTTTAGGGGGCCCTTGGCTTTTGGGGGCCCAAGGCGGTCGCCTACCTTTGCCTAATGGGTAAGTCCACCCCTGATACTCACCATTGTGGATAGCCTGTACGCAGTCATTGTCTCCAGCGATGTCCCTTGTTGACTCCACTTTGTTAAACACCTGCAAACCTGTGTGTATCATACCGTCATTACCTGGATACTTACCTGTGTTTGCAGTGATGTGTGCTTTCTGCCATCTTCCCAATGTGTGCACTCCACTTCCCCTGTGAAAGAAAAGGGCATTTATTATTACTCCTTAACCATTTCAATTAATAATCATTGCAATACTTACCTTTTTCTCCAACTGCTCAGTAAACACCTGTCTTGATTCGGTATCCTCTGTTTCAGTCTAGTTTATGTCCTGACAATAATGTGTGAATAAAGGGTGACAGATTTAAAATTTTAATGGCTAAACTATTCATTTACCAGTTAATTACAGAGATGACGTTTTTGTAATCTGCCAATAAAACAATAGCATTTAAACAAATAATAATTTTCTTATTTTTTACCTCTGTTATCTCAGACAGTGTAACAGGATGAAAAGGCAGGGAGATATTCAGTATTTTGCCAGCCAGTGAGGGAGAGCCGGTCTGATGGTTTACACGCAGTGATTTCAGAGCCTGGCTGCTCAACAGGAGACATCTTGGTTCAGGAAGATGCGAGTGTAGGTCAGAACAGCCCCGTACACCCTCAACCAGGTTAGTAGACCAGCTAGAAAGTGGACAGTGACATGAGTTTGGGTATATTCAGGGCGACACATTTGCTTTAATCAGAGAAGTCCCTATATTGATATACTGGTACTAATTTCAGTCAGATTCTCAGAGACTTTGCTTGGGTAAAAAATACTAACAAATGAAGTCTACTAAATAAGAATAACATGAAGTGTTGTGAAATACATGAAGACTGAATGTTTTTAATTTATTTTTTATTTTTTTTATAAGCTTTATGGACAGATAAGTTGAGAGTGACTCGTGAAGGACCAGCACCACATCCTCTTATACCACTCTTTCAAGAATTTGTCTTCCAGAATCTGCCAGTAAGAGTCACTCTCAACTTATCTGTCCATAAAGCCTATAAAAAAAAAACAATCTTCATGTATTTCACAACACTTCAACTTGTTATTCTTAAGTCAGGGTAATTTGTTAGGATTTTTTTTACCCAAGCAAAGTCTCTGAGAATCTGACACATTGCACTTCTGGAGACTCCAGGAAGGTTGCAGTTCTGGAAAATGATGGTGCTGGAGACTAAAGGGTTCCTGATGGTTTCACACCTAATTCTTCACATTAATTCTTAATTCTTTTGCAGTTAACATGTGTTTTTACCTCTGTTATCTCAGACAGTGTAACAGGATGAAAAGGCAAGGAGATATTCAGTATTTTTTTGCAAAGAAAAAGCCATGCCAGCCAGTGAGGGAGAGTCAGTCTGATGGTTTACAAGCAGTGATTTCAGAGCCTGGCTGAACAACAGGAGACATCTTGGTTCAGGAAGATGCGAGTGTAGGTCAGAACAGCCCCGTACACCCTCAACCAGGTTAGTAGACCAGCTAGAAAGTGGACAGTGACATGAGTTTGGGTATATTCAGGGCGACACATTTGCTTTAATCAGAGAAGTCCCTATATTGATATACTGGTACTAATTTCAGTATCGTACAGAAAAAGTGCACTCCTGAATAGATAATATCTAACATTAGGTATGGATATACGATATTTTACAATCAATATGTTCAAAGCCTTGTCGTATTTAGATTTTGTCAATTCTTCAATGCAAATTTACTGCAACTGCTGGTATGCAAATTGAAAAGGATGTGGATAAAACTATAAATAAACCATTTTTTTAATTATTCTGTTTCATTTATAAAGTTGTTAATTCCTTAATTGTGTATTTATTATATGAATGATTAATAGAACTCTGCATTTGTATAAATAAAGCTGTTCTATTATTTTCTGAAACCTGGACTTTTTGTTTTGCCCTTGTTGTGAGGATTTGTGTAAAGTTTATATAACTTAATGTTGAGTTTTATTATTTTTGTGAGTTGCACTCAATTCATAGATTGGATTCTTTTATTACAGTTTTTCACTTCTTAAACGTGAAAAGTTCATACAAATTGTATTTGACTGTTCTGATTTACAGCAGTGAATAAATGCCATTAAAAGATAATAAGATAGGATATCCCTGCAAATTGAATAGGATGTGGATAAAACTATAAATAAACTTTTTTTATTATTCTATTTAATTTATAAAGTTGTTAATTCCTTCATTGTGTATTTATTATGTGAAAGATTATAATAGAACTCTACATTTGTATAAATAAAGCTGTTCTATTATTTTCTGAAACCTGGACTTTTTGTTTTGCCCTTGTTGTGAGGATTTGTGTAGTTTATATAACTTAATGTTGAGTTTTATTATTTTTGTGAGTTGCACTCAATTCATAGATTGGATTCTTTTATTACAGTTTTTCACTTCTTAAACGTGAAAAGTTCATACAAATTGTATTTGACTGTTCTGATTTACAGCAGTGAATAAATGCTATTAATTGATAAGGTATCTCTGTTTATTGCTGATTTTAAAGCTTACTGAACTTTAAATGATTCAGATATCTACAGTTCTACATATAAATACACAATATAAGATTGGCCCCTCTGTATTAGTTGTGGCCCCTCTTGTGCCCCCCAGTTGAAAAAATCCTAGAATCGCCCCTGGCTGTGTGTATAGCCCCTGAGAAGCAACTGGATGACTGAAGGACATTCAGCAACACTCATATATATGGTGTCTGCTCCTTTGTTGGCTCCAGGTACAGTGGTTCTTGCGGATATAGAATCTGCTCCAGTTGGAGTCACTGTCCCCCCTTTTTGACCAGCAGCATCAGGGGACACAGTGCCGGCAGTGACTGATAGTTCGAGTTTGGAGACTGTATCAGAGAGCTTGTCGGGATCGACTTCTGTGGATTATGGACCAGGCCTTGTTACTGGGGATATGTCTGCTTCAGTGACTCTTGAGGGTTCTGGGAGTTTGTTGCCAGAACCCCAGAGAGTTCGTGAGTTTAGGCCAACATGAATGCAGAGACTGCCCCGTTGGACACAAGATTATGTACTGTAGGGGGCTTGAGGACAAGCTTCTTTTTTCGAAGGGGGGGGGGTAGTGTGACAAAGTGTCAAGTGAGGCGTGGGCGGCACTTTGATTAATGATGTGAATCACCTGGAGCAGAGTGAATGGAGCGATTTAATATAAGGAGCAGACGAGACTGAAGGATGAGGCTTGCTTGACCTTTTTTTGTGAATCTTGCGCAGGATGAATGAATTGCTGGACAGATGACTATGTGGTCGGATGAATAATCTATGGGTCGATGTGGATGAATGTACAGTGCACTGTTCACGATCAGACTATGTTGGACGACGGTTTATATGAGTGACACGGAACAGATCAACGGACATTGAATCGACGGACGTACGGACATCACTTCAGGGTTCGACGGGGGGGTCTCGACGGCCACCGGACGAGGGAAGTGTGGTTTTATTATTGTTTGTAATTGTATTGTATTGTATTGTGGGGTTTTGTTTATGTGGGAGGGGGAAGTAAATTGTGTTAAGGCTTGTGTCGAAAACTCGCAGCAGTACACGTGTGATTTTTCACATTTGCCGTGCCCTTTTATATTTGAAACACGTGTGTCCGAGTGAAGTGATGCACTACTGAGCAGTTTTATGAATTACGGGTGGGGTTTTGTAGCATGTGTTTGATGAATTTTATACTGCTGTTTGATGTTCGATACTCAGTCAAACTTAAAACTAGAAATGTGTTAATAAAGTTATTCCTATTTCCTTATTCTGGTTGTGGTTGCTCCCTATCCCGGACCTAACCGGGCTAAACAAAGGTGGTGGCAGCAAGTTAATTGAACTGTGATCTCATTTAGTCCCATGTTATAAGAAAAAGAGATAAAACCCAATAAATATTACAATATTATTAGCATGAAAACAGTGTCGCGCAGTGGATGCTCGCTGCTGCTCACTGCTGCTTCAGCCATTAAATGGTAGAATATCCAGATAAAAGTGTGTGTTCTGCAAGCTGACAGAAGTCCATCCATTTCTTTTTTGGAAGCATTTCAGTGAAGGAGTGTAATTTATTGTCATTGTAAATATGAATTTTTCCATGGCCATGGAGGAGAGTCAGAGATTGTGGGTCACATGATTCAACAGACAGACACGAACACACTGTATTTTTTTACATTTATTTCAACAAATGACAACCAAAATAAAAAAACCTGGGAGCTTTTTGTAGCATTTTAAAATGCTGGCTTGATGTACTAATGTGTTATTTTAATATCACTGTCTCAGTGCATTAAGCGTTTTTCGTTTGAGAGGAAAATGATTAATATGTAAATTAACGCGTTGCGTTTATATTTTGGGCTTATATGAATATCTGCATGTCTTACAATTTTGTCTTTATCACTGTCTTAGTACATTAAGCCACATTATGCGTCATTCGTGTTAAGCATCTTAGAATGTCCCTGTTCAAGTTCTGTTAATTCACAAGCCTAGTCAGAGTCATACTCGCAAACTTGATGTTATTAAACCAAATATCAAATCTTTCAAAAACACGCAGCAATGTGGTTCTTTTATTGAGTGATAGAGAGTGGGTTTAATCAGTGACATTAGTAACTGATTTACTATCCGGTGTCATCATCTCCGTGACCTGCTTCCCTTGGTATTTTTAGATATAAATAAATTGTATTTGAGTGTACATAAACATTTACCAGAGAAAATTAAAGAAATATCACTCACTCTGTGATGCACTGCACCGCCCTAGAAATCACGCAAACTGTCACCTCGCATGCACACACATGTGCCTTTATTCTCCCCTCTAATATTTTTTTATTAAAGGGGTCATACGTTGCTAAAAAGAACATTATTTTGTGTATTTGGTGTAATGAAATGTGTTTATGCGGTTTAAGGTTAA
>NW_015547631.1:137086-141154 GCF_001515605.1 Sinocyclocheilus anshuiensis
AAACGTACTTACAGTCTGTGAGTCAGAACAGCCGGCATTGAAGTCTAATCTCCCAGAAAACAGTCCTCCATAAAATGCGCTGCACACATCCATATATTTGGGTTGAACTGTTCTGGAACAGTGTTGTAAATACAACTTAACCACTGATTTCCAGAGTTTCGCTTTCACAACGAAACACACGGCGGGCTTGAGTGAGCAGAGGCCGGGGGCTAGAGTGAGCGGCGGCCGGCGGATTCGACTAAGGAGCAGCCAGCGGGCTTGCGGCAACCACATGTGACGACCCCGGGCTGGACTCCGCTTTATCCACAGTGAAAGCCGATCCGGCGATCCACAGCGCGAAGTTGATGTATTTCCTCAGCGACCAGCACGGATCAGCTCTAGGCATGACGAAGCAGATATCGTCCTCTTTTGGAAGGCCAAACAAAGTAGTTTCACTTTCACAACGAAACACACGGCAGCAACAATACTAAAGCGAGAATCAAAGTTACGCCTTCTTTCTTTGCGTGAACATTTGGGTTGTGTTATGCAAATCTTCCCACATCGTGACGTAGACATGTGGGGGCGTGTTAGAACGAGCCGTTTTAGGTAGGCGTGGTTAACTCTTAACTTTTATAAAGAATATCTCTTTGGATTTGAGACTTTAGTCTTTGCAACTTTACAGATCTTCTTTATGCACCAAGAGCTTGTAACACTCCAAAGAGAAAGGAAAAATTTAAATGGCATCATATGACCCCTTTAAATGAGAAAGAAGTTTAGTTTACTTTATCAATATCACAACATTGCAGTGCATAAAAAAAAAATGATTACGTTAGACAAGCATTCACACCAAATCTGCACCAGTGGCGAGGCCAGAAATTTTCAAGTGAGTGGACCTTGGTGAAATAGGCTGGACCTCAGTGCCTTTGGCTTTTGGCTGAAAAAGAAAAGGGCCAAAAATATGAGCTGAAAATATATGCCTAAATTGAAAATAAAAATATGACTTTACTTGAAAATGTGATGTTATATAACAGACATACTGGTCATATATTGTTAAAAAGGTTTCAACTAGCATAATTGTTTCAGGACATCAAACAATACAAAATATAAGTGAACAGTATAGGCTATATATGCGACTTTTGGGCTGCGTTTTGGTTTGTAGCTTCACCAAACATAGATTGACAGCCCTTGCATTTACCATTTCAGGGCTTGACAATAAGGACTGCCCGATGGCCCGGGGCCAGCGTGAAAGACATTCGGGGACAGTAGGTAATCGCCATGGTTATCGTCCTCTGTAGTGTTTGTGCTTGTCAGCGTCGAGTGTTGTCGCTTTGTTTCTGCACATAGATTTAAATAGCTCTGTTTCTGCACGTAGATTTCAATCCTCGTCGCCAGTGTGATGTTCTGTTTCTATCAAGGAGACACGGACACGCATGGTGTAAAGTTGAATCAAATCTTACGTTTACTGAATCACTATTTGCATAACCAGCGCACTTGGCTGTTGCCGTGTATCAGTCGTAAGTCTTCATGCATACCGCGCATGCACATTCAGAACCGCACTTTCGCTTAGAACATTACAGGGGCGTGTCTAGAGGGGTGGCACTGGCCCCCCTCAAAATATGCTTGGCCCCCACTTGTGCCCCGCCAACAGCAAGTCAAGTCTCGAGTCTTTGGTCACGAGTCCGAGTCGAGTCTCAAGTCATTAGGTGCGTTCGACTTGAAGCACGGCTGCAAATGGCAGTCAACGAGAGTAGCCGCTTGAAGTCGGGGGCGGAGTTGAAAACGGAGCCGTCAAGCCGGACACTTTCTGCTCCAGTTAGTCACGCTCGCGTGGTGTTTGCATACTCTATCACAGATGAAGTGAATTAAATGCAATATTTGTCAAATATACAGACGTTTCAGAAATGTTTTCATGAGCAACAGATATATACTGATTATATCTGTTGCTCTCATGTTTGCTTGTCTGGTTGTCTGCTCTGTCTTTAAACTGCTACACGCTTTTAATCTACGACCGTCAAGCACTCTTGGACATCCGCAACTCAGTTGCGGACACATTCACCAACTCTTACACTTTGGATGTGGATTGCTCCTTTGGCAATAGGAATGAGTCATTCCAGGCGGTTATCCCGGATTGTATCTGCCGGTGGCCCTTCGGCATCCTGCGGAGAAAGCGAAGGAGGAAACGAGGCAAACGCGGAGGATACATCGTGAAGCTTAAAGCTCATCTGCGGGCTGGCCTTCTCTCGGATCCTTCCCACGGGTCGTTTGGGGCGGCTCTGCCGCCTGGCGCCCGCTGGATTTGGCCTACCGGTGGCTTTGTCCTGTTCTCCCCCTGCACCCGAGTCCTGGTTCTCGTGCCGGTCTCCACCGAATCAGCCTCGGCTCCCGACGACGGGGAGTAACTCACGGAAATCTGCGCTCGCTGAAAAGAGCGTCCTCATCTCCTGATATTATTTCTTCACCGAAGATGGCATTATTAAATGGCCGTTCCTTGGTGAATAAGACCTACTTATTAAATGATTTTTACTCATCTCACAACTTCTTTCTGATCTGATCCCTGCTGACTGTAAATTTTTTAACTCTCCTCGTCCGAGTGGACGCGGGGGTGGGATAGTAACAATTTTAAAGAACTCTCTCTCTGCACGCTGTCGATTGGTCCCTGTAACGGCCTTTTCCAGCTTTGAAGCTCAGTTTATTCACTTAGACTGGAATGGTCCTGTATGTCTAGGGGTGTTTTAACATCCTCCACACTCTACTAAGGATTTTATACAGCATTTTACTGAACTGATTGACAATATTGCCACAAATTACGATCGCTTTCTATTGGTGGGCAACTTTAATATCAATGTCTGCTGTCCGTCTAACCCCTTATCACATGACTTTCTTAATCTCATCGACGCTTTTAATCTATCCCAGTGGATCAATGTCTCTACTCATATTCAGGGACATACGTTGGATCTTGTACTCTCATATGGGCTTGATGTGACTGATATTATGCTCTCAGATTTTATGATCTCTGACCATAAGCCTATATTATTCTCACTGTCTCTTCCAGATCTCTCTCATTTTTCTAATACACCTGTAAATCTTTCTCGTTTCTACTCTCCACAGTTTAGCACAAATTTCAACTTGTGCTTTGCTGAATGTTGCTCACAGTTGCACTTGGATCAACCATTATCTGACCTGGATGCTGATCAACATCTTAGCCTCGTGAATTCTGCCTGGCTTAAGGTAGCAAATGCAACTGCCCCCCTTAAGCCTCACAAGCAAAAACCAAAATCTGTACTGTGGCAAAACTCTGATACCCGTCTCCTAAGACAAAACTGCAGAAAGGCAGAACGTAAATGGAAAAAGGACAGGCTGCATATCTCTCTTCAAATGTTCAGAGACTCTCTTACATCTTACCAGACTGCAGCTAAGTCTGCATACTTTTCTAATTTAATTGAATTTTCTGACTAGTAATTGTATTTATGAGGTTTTTCAATCTGGTTTTAAGTCTGCTCACAGCACTGAGTCCGCCCTTTTGAGAGTGTTAAATTATATTTACCTCTCTACTGATTCCGGAGACTCTGTGGTTCTTATTCTTTTAGATTTATCGGCTGCTTTTGATACCATAGACCACTCCTCACTATTATCTAGATTAAGAGTCTTGGGTAGGTCTAAAAGCAAACGTTCTGAAATTGTTTCAGTCATACCTGTCTGACAGAAAGTTTTTAGTGAAGTTGGGGAATTTTTCCTCTTCCCCTGCTCCTCTGACCTGTGGCCTTCCACAAGGCTCTATTTTAGCTCCCTCTCTATTCTCACTTTACATGTTACCTCTGGGCTCTGTTCTACGAAAACATGGTGTGTCTTTTCATTTCTACGCAGATGACACAGAAATCTATCTACCAATCAAGAAAAACAATTCCACTTCGTTTACGGTCTAAAATTAAAAACGTTCTCACTCCTAAAACTCTAGAAATGGCTGTTCATGCTTTCTTTACGTCTCTTCTAGATTACTGCAATTCTTTATATTGCGGTATACAGTGGGTACGGAAAGTATTCAGACCCCCTTAAATTTTTCACTCTTTGTTATATTGCAGCCATTTGCTA
>NW_015547631.1:141474-154331 GCF_001515605.1 Sinocyclocheilus anshuiensis
AATAAATCTGCAAAAATGTCAACAATTCTGTGTTTTTCTGTCAATATGGGGTGCTGTGTGTACATTAATGAGGAAAAAAAATTAACTTAAATGATTTTAGCAAATGGCTGCAATATAACAAAGAGTGAAAAATTTAAGGGGGTCTGAATACTTTCCGTACCGACTGTATCTAAATCTCAAATTGCGCATCTTCAGCTTGTCCAAAATGCTGTGGCAAGACTTCTTTTAAAATGTCATAAACATGAACACATCACTCTAATTCTTAGATCTCTACACTGGTTGCCGGTTTGTCAGAGAATAGACTTTAAAATTCAAAGTACCCATTACACTTTGAATAACTCAGACCATTCACTTAAACAGAACTAATATACATGAGAATACAGGAAAAATGACACTTAGCATCATTAAAGACAGTGCAATACAATACACAGACCTAAACATGAATAACAGGAGATCCAGACTCCGTACCAAGTAAGGTCTCAAGATGAACCATTGACTCAATTAGTCTACGTACAGGTCTAATTACCCTACCAAACCTGGTAGTATAGTGATTGCCGGAGTCACCGTCAACTACAGGATCATGTGAATTGTTAGAAACAGGAACAGTAGGTGAAGAGGCACTGGCTACAGTGTCAAAGTCACAAACAGATAAATCATCACGTGCCTCAGAAAGGGTTTGAGAAGAATGGGATGAGACCTAAGCAGCAACAGGATCTTCATCACAAATAGCTACATGAGAAATGACAGACAGAGACTCCGCATGTGACAATTCATCAGTGACTGGTATTGTGGATTCAGCCAGATCACATACAGACTGAGAAGGTGTGGAAGATGTACCATTACAAATATTTCCACTGACAGCAAAATCAAACTCAGTCGTGGGCAAAGAGAGAAAGTTAACTGGCAACAAGAGATTCCGATGTACTACTTTCTCTCGACCAGATGTGTCACGGATCTTATAAATGTGCAAAGACGGGTTGGACAAAACAACGCAATACATGGTGGGCTCCCATTTATCGGCAAGCGTCCGTTTACCTCTACAGCCTTTGTTAGCAACGAGAATGTGATCACCAACTGACAGCAGCATAGCAGACTGCAGATCTCTGACAAGGGATTGAACGTAGTCATTGTAATCACAGATGGACTCATCATGAAGGACACTTTGAAACATAAGGTCAACAGATATTCTCGGCACCCTCCCGAACATCAGGTAAAAAGCGGCAAACCCAGTTGTTTCATGGGCAGTGCAGTTATACAAGAATGCCATTGTGCCAACTGTGGCCACTTTTGTTTTGATCTAGGAGGAAGGGATTGTTGCATGTTGCCCAACGTTCTGTTGAACCTTTCAGTTCCACCATTTCCCATTGGATGGTACGGGGAAGTTCGTGACTTGTCTACACCGGCAAGATGAAGAAGTTCTGCTATCAGCTCGATCTCTAAACTGGCTTCCTGGTCCGAATGGAGACGCTGAGAAAAGCCATAGATGCAGAAGAATCCATCCCATAGTTTCTTAGCAACACTCTTAGCAGACTGGTTTCGACAAGGAAAAGCATGCGCTAGCTTGGTGAAATGATCCGTGATTACCAAAACATCCACAGATTTATTGTGCCTATCCTCAGCAGCCCAGAAATCAATACAAACAAGCTCCAATGTGGCAGTGGTCTTGATGCTCTCCAAGCTCTTGCCGCTGGCTCTGGAGCACAACGGGTACAAGTCTTGACGTAATCACGCACATCACGTTCCATCCCAGGCCAATAGAACCTCTGGCGAGCTAAGGACAGGGTACGTGGCTGACCTGCCAAATCATGAACACCAGAAAGAGCTTGCTGTTTCAGGGAATCAGGCAGCACGAACTGAAACTTCTTATGCTTCGTGATTGGATATTTAATGGCTCTGTAGAGAATGTCATTAAGCAAAAACAGTTTGTCACACTGCTTCAACAATCTCAAAACATGCAAATCTTCATTCGTACGCTCACGTCTGGAAGGTCTGTGCTTTCTGCTGACATAAAAGCAGCAGAAAAGAAGTGACTGAACTTGTCAAATATGGACCACTTGAGAGCCAAGAACTTTATCCTCGCCAGTGGGAACTTGAGAAAGCACTGCACCTAGGCCATCCAACGACGCGCCAGTGCAGAGAATAACGGGGCACTCAAAGTCAGGGTGAGCAAGCACGGCACTCTGGACAAGGGCTCTTTTCAACTCCTCAAAGGCGACATCACAGGCAGGAGTCCAGTCTTGGGGAGACAACTCTCGGAAAGTGCCAGCTCTATTACGACTGCTTGTGCCTCTCGCCAAACGTTTTTGTCCAGCCATCAAATTGAACAGTGGCTTTGTGATTAGTGAACATCCAGGGATGAAGCTTTGGTAGTACAGAACCATGCCCAGAAACTATCTTATTTTCTTTGGCGAAGGTGTGAAGCCATCCTCTTTCATGAGATCTTTCTTCTGAAAGGCAGAATCCACAGAATCTCAGAAACTCCAGAACTGCTGATCACATGGCCACCTAGAAAACAAGCGCTTCAAGGCCTCCTGTTCAGAACAGGCAAAAACCAGCAAATCATCGAGATAGCAGAGATAGCAAAGAAAGTTGAGATCTCCAAAAATGCTGAGCATCATGCGCATAAAGGATGCCGGACTGTTACACAGGCCCTGGGGAAGGCGGTTATATTCATACAATCCCATGGGTGTTGTGAACGCTGTGTAATGCCGATCAGACACATGGAGTGGGATGTTGTAAAATCCTGATGTTAAGTCCATAGAGCTGAAAAGAAGATTGCCACCAAGAGCAGCCAGGCAATCTGCCTGGTGTGGCAAAGGATGAGCATCCTTGATAGTCTTCGCGTTAAGCCAGCGAAAATCAGTACAGACTCTCATAGATCCATCCTTCTTCCAAACCATTACCAAAGGAGATGCATATTAGCTGATGGATTTACTAATAATGCATTTCTCCTCCATTTCAGAAAGAACCTCTCTCAACTTTTGGTAGTGGGAGGGAGGTATTCGGCGATAGGGCAGGCGGAACGGGCGCTCATCGCACAGATGAATTCTGTGTACGAAGTCTTTCGCCTCTCCACAATCAAGTCTGTCTCTGGAGAAAACATCATGATAAGACACTACAAGACTCGCCAACTCCTCCTTCCATGACTTGGAGACTTCACACCCATCGATATCAATGTCCTCCAAACCATACTCGCGCAGCAGCCACACCGGGTCAACAGAACGGGCTTGGGGAGAGCAGAATCAGTGACATCATGAGGTTTGCACACGCCTTGCGTGAGAGAAACATCTTCCACTGCCAGACAAGGGGACACATCTGCCAGCTTGGTGTTACAGCGAAGAGTTATCGGAGACTGGGTAGGATTTAGAATCTTCATCGGTACCCATCGATCACCCCACATAGGAGACACAACACGTCCAACAAGAACATGACGGGGTGCTGAACGTGAAGTAGTGGGTTCAACAATGACTGTGCTACCTGGGCTAATATGAGTGTTGGCAGGTAATTTTCCCCACACAATGTGCTCACTCCTGGGAAGTAAAGTGACTGCATGACAAAGCTTCACTGAGCCAAGTTTATCAGGTTGAGGGAAACCAGAACAATGGGAAACACAGGGGCAAGCTTTGAAACCCAGCGCTGCTCACATGCATCTAACTTAGGTTTGGTCATGATATACGTGAGCGGGTTGTTATCAGTCCATACAGTGAACTCATTGCCTTTAAGCCAGTGACTGAACTTGTCACAAATGGACCACTTAAGAGCCAAGAACTCCAGTCTGTGTGCAGGGTAATTGGCTTGGCTGCGGCTCAGAGACTTGCTGGCAAAGGCTATGGGACGTGCTTTATCCTCGCCAGTGGGAACTTGAGAAAGCACTGCACCTAGGCCATCTAACGACGCGTCAGTGCAGAGAATAAAGGGGCGCTCAAAGTCAGGGTGAGCAAGCACAACACTCTGGACAAGGGCTCTTTTCAACTCCTCAAAGGCGACATCACAGGCAGGAGTCCAGTCTTGGGGAGACAACTCTCGGAAAGTGCCAGCTCTATTACGACTGCTTGTGCCTCTCGCCAAACGTTTTTGTCCAGCCATCAAATTGAACAGTGGCTTTGTGATTAGTGAACATCCAGGGATGAAGCTTTGGTAGTACAGAACCATGCCCAGAAACTATCTTATTTTCTTTGGCGAAGGTGTAAAGCCATCCTCTTTCATGAGATCTTTCTTCTGAAAGGCAGAAATGACTGCTACCTTGTCTTCATCCACAGAAACTCCAGAACTGCTGATCACATGGCCTAGAAACTTGATGGAGCGCCTGAGAAAGTGACACTTTTTTGGAGCCAACTTCAGATTACTAGCTCTCAATCTAGAAAACACCACTTCCAAGCGTTTCAAGGCCTCCTGTTCAGAATGGGCAAATCCACAGAATCTCAGAAACTCCAGAACTGCTGATCACATGGCCCAGAAACTTGATGGAGCGCCTGAGAAAATGACACTTTTTTGGAGCCAACTTCAGATTACTAGCTCTCAACCTAGAAAACACCACTTCCAAGCGCTTCAAGGCCTCCTGTTCAGAACAGGCAAAAACCAGCAAATCATCGAGATAGCAAAGGCTGGAAAAGTTGAGCTCTCCAAAAATGCTGAGCATCACGCGCATAAAGGATGCCGGACTGTTACACAGGCCCCGGGAAAGGCGGTTATATTCATACAATCCCATGGGTGTTGTGAACGCTGTGTAATGCCGATCAGACACATGGAGTGGGATGTTGTAAAATCCTGATGTTAAGTCCATAGAGCTGAAAAGAAGATTGCCACCAAGAGCAGCCAGGCAATCTGCCTGATGTGGCAAAGGATGAGCATCCTTGATAGTCTTCGCGTTAAGCCAGCGAAAATCAGTACAGACTCTCAGCGATCCATCCTTCTTCCAAACCATTACCAAAGGAGATGCATATTAGCTGATGGATTTACTAATAATGCATTTCTCCTCCATTTCAGAAAGAACCTCTCTCAACTTTTGGTAGTGGACGGTGTAGCATTTGGACCAATCAGACACAATTTTTCATTAGATTTAACAAATCAATTATTCATTAGATTAACAAATAATGTGAACGACCCCAGGCCCCTGGTTACCATGGCAACGAGGACACCCCAACCAGACCAGATAAACTTTACGACCTAAAAGTATGTAGAGAGAATCTTCCCTCCTACTTAATTCTCTCAAACAGACACATACTGCTATATGAAATGACTGCTATATGAAAAATTATTTTTTCTATCGTGCATATCCCCAGGTCATTGTGTATGATTACTACCTTCTTGTATATGGTTTTGTGTATTGTATATGTTTTATGCATGCTTATGATAGATCACTAGTTAATATAACCTCACCTATACCATGTTTGGTATATATGAGTTCGTATTTTCATGATCTAAATGAGAGTGTATATTATATGTTGATACCTATGCAATACATTGGTATTATAAGAATCTTGAAGGTTCTTCTCTCGAACACCCAATCGAGTTTCATATGCAAAACACCATGCTAGAGATAAAGAGTTGTATCATCACTCTTCAAACCCGGAAGAACGTGATCGCGACTCCTACACCACCGAACCTCCAAACCATCAAGACTTTCATCTGAGACTGCATCCGGACACTTATTGCAGGCCAAGGCAATGCAAGTATCGTACAATTAACTAAACGAAACAGAGGTTTAGGATAAGCTGTAGACCCCATTACAAAACGGCACAGATGGTTTTAAAATCAGGTGGTTCTGACTCATTTTCCATAAGTGCATTCTCTGGTTTCTCTAATGGCCTTATTCACCCACTTTAGCTCCCCCCTTTGTATGTATGCGTGAGTGTATGTTTATTTGTTGGTTTGTTTAGATTAGTTATGTGTGTTAGCATTTAGTTAATAAAACTTTTGTGCACGAATTACACAGTTTCTGGTCCTGCTTGTCATTGGTGTACCTTTTACGATCCGATCTATAGCTACATGCTCTAATGCGTTACTGTAAGAAAGTTATTTTCTGTGGCCATGAAACGTCTCAGGTTACTTATGTAACCATGGTTCCCTGAGTAGGGAATGAGACACTGCGTCCTCTAGGGGCCTCATCTCAACTCGTTGGCCCGGCGACAGCCATGACGTCACTACCGGTGCGACTATAGTATAAATAGGCGCCGGGAGCACACATCATTCACTTCTTCGTCTGAAGCTTGCGTCCGCAGCATGGCAAGAAACCTAGAGGACGCAGTGTCTCATTCCCTACTCAGGGAACCATGGTTACATAAATAATCTGAGACGTTCCCTTTAATGGGAACTTCGAACTGCGTCCTCTAGGGGTCGCTATGGGGAACGATATACCCACGCCACCATGCTGAGGGGAGTGTATGCCGGAACCATGGCGAGCACTAAGTACCAACTCTACCATATTGTTATGAGAGTTGCCCCTGGGACGTTAGACGGCTGTCAGTGACGTTATTCCCGTCAGAAGAGTAAGCATACTGCAAGCTAGCCAAATACTCAGCGCACCAGGGAGGCAAAGGAAGGGTCTAATTCACCTGATGCTGCTGGTTCCTGGTGCTCTGGAGAAACAGAGAACTCAACTTCTCATGTGAGTGCTGCTGCGTATGCCCTGCCATTCATTTTAGATGTAGCTTGAAGGGGCACGGATGGCAAGGAGGGAGTTTTGAGAGATGATGTCTCACCCATAGAGAGATAGCTAGCTAGCGTCTCTTCTACAGGGGGCATTCTCTCATAGCCGTTTTCGCGCATCGCCTCGATATTCGCATAACTGGTATGCTGAAACAGATGGATGCGTGAGGAAAACGGCCTCTTCCATTCCTTCTCGATCTCAGTATGCAAATCAGGAAGAAATGGAAGGCTCACCTGAGCTGGAGGGTTATGGCCAGAAAGATTTCAAACAGAAGAGTCAATGAAGACGAAGAAGAGAATGATGTGTGCTCCCTGCGCCTATTTATACTATAGTCGCACCGGTAGTGACGTCATGGCTGTCGCCGGCCAACAAGTTGGTGTTTTTTCAATGTATGCTTCAGACACGGGTCACGACGAGGCGTTCCCCATAGCGACCCCTAGAGGACGCAGTTCGAAGTTCCCATGAAAGGGAAATATCCTTTCTTAGAGTTGATATGAAATTATACTAAATGTTCGCTGGACAAGTTGATTGTAATATTAATTCTGCTACAGTTACTACTGGAAGCTGAGCTAAATAATTGTCATTAATTATAATTAATTGTAATTATTTATATACATTTCCCTTTTGAGCTAATTTGCTACAGCGGGAGGGATTCGACGATAGGGCAGGCGGAACGGTCGCTCATCGCACAGATGAATTCTGTGTACGAAGTCTTTTGCTTCTCCACAATCAAGTCTGTCTCTGGAGAAAACATCATGATAAGACACTATAAGAGTCGCCAACTTCTCCTTCCATGACTTGGAGACTTCACACCCATCGATATCAATGTCCTCCAAACCATACTCGTGCAGCAGCCGCACAGGGCCAACAGATAGAACGGGCTTGGGGAGAGCAGAATCAGTGACATCATGAGGTTGGCACACGCCTTACGTGAGAGAAACATCTTCCACTGCCAGACAAGGGGACACATCTGCCAGCTTGGTGTTACGTCAAAGAGTTATCGGAGACTGGGTAGGATTCAGATTCTTCATCGGTACCCATCGATCACCTCACATAGGAGACACCACATGTCCAACAAGAACATGACGGGGTGCTGAATGTGAAGTAGTGGGTTCAACAATGACGGTGCTACCTGGGGAAATATGAGTGTTAGCAGGTAATTTTCCCCACACAAGGTGCTCACTCCTGGGAAGTAAAGTGACTGCTTGAAAAAGTTTCACTGAGCCAAGTTTATCAGGTTGAGGGGAACCAGAACAACAGGTAACAGCTCAAAAGCTCGAGAAACTCATCACATTCTGGGTTCCCGCTCTGTCTATTTTGATGCACAACAAACACTCATGCAACATTATTTATAGGCTAAGTCATAAAGTTTCATAAACATATATACTCTTAATTGGAATGACCTGCCCAACTCAATTTGAGCAGCTGAGTCCTTAGCCAATAGCCATCTTCAATAAGAAACAGCTAAAAACACATCTCTTCCATCTATATTTGACCCTCTAACTCTTAGCACTCTCTATTGTAATTCTGTTTTAACTATTTGTTGACTT
Source organism: Sinocyclocheilus anshuiensis (assembly GCF_001515605.1). Classification (NCBI taxonomy): domain Eukaryota; kingdom Metazoa; phylum Chordata; class Actinopteri; order Cypriniformes; family Cyprinidae; genus Sinocyclocheilus; species Sinocyclocheilus anshuiensis. The sequence continues at coordinate 149,674 of NW_015547631.1, forward strand.
GACCCTCTAACACTTGCACTCTCTATTCGTTTTCCAACTGCTTGTTTTCTTTAAAAAAAGGCCTCTAACACTAGCTTTCTCTATTCTTTTTCTATTCTTCTTTTAAAAAAGGCCTCTAACACTAGCTTTCGCTATTATTTTTCTATTCTATCTACTTGTTTTCTTTTTGTTATGTGTATGTATGTGTAAAGCGTCTGCTAAATGACTACATAAATAAAACGGGCCTCTAAATATAAAAAAAAAATAAAGTGGAATAAAGATTGGATTGTGGCCTTGATTAGCTTTTGATAAGATGTTAGTAAAATGTTTGTTGGTGTGAATGTTTGATAATATGTGAGACAGTGACATTTTGTTTTAAAAAATATGAATTCAATAGTGATTCATACTCAAAATCCAGGAAAATGTTAGTCATGGAATATGATTAATAAAGTAAAGTTTTCCTGAATTTTGAGCATGAATCACTATTGAATCCTTGTTACAAACTAAAAAGATTTATGCACCAAAACGTGACAACATAGGAGACAAGAGAGTGTGATGTTAATGTCCTTGTAGAATCTGCTGTATAAAAATATGACACAATAAAGCTAAAAAAAAAAATTAAAAAAAATAAATTTCTTAACTTGATTCTGGCATTTGGTACATGACATTACCATTTAAAAGTTTGGGATTACTATGATTTTTTATTTTATTTTTTTAAGAAATGTATATTTTTGTTCTTGAAGGATGCATTAATTTAATAAAAATGACAGTAAAGACATTTATAATGTAAAAAAAAGATTTCTATTTCAAATAAATCCTGTTCTTCTGAATTTTCATTCATCAAGGAATCCTGTCACTGTATAATGGTTTCCACACTTCATAAGCAGTACAACCATTTTCAACTGTGATAATCAGGGCAGGACTTAGGGGGGTGGGGGCCCCTGGGCTTGAGGTTATGTTTGGGCCCTATTACCTACACTACAAATGCCCTCAAATAGAACATCATTATGGTGTAACACAAAATACACAAACATATGCTTTGAGGTTAATAAATAGTACAATTAATATGCAACATGTCTAGGCTATAGTCAAAGTTTAAATGTAATATTAAATATTCATTATAAAATAATAAACAGGATGTGTTCTCCCAGTTGAGAGATCAAAACCCTGAAATAACTTTGAGAAAAGAAAAAAAAAAAGGCCAGAGATTTTGGCTTATTAGTATTATAACAGTTATTGTCTTATCTGTGTCCTCTTGGGAGGTTCTTATTTAATCAATAAATTCAATCGAATAAAAAGACATGCTGGCTATTAACGATCAAATGAAATCACTATCAACAAAATTCATAGATGGATTGTGCATAATGTTAAGTTTAAATATAACATTTTATTTGGTCCATGTAACGCTGAGGAACAAAACACTGTTGTTCGGAGACGCTGTTTTCTTTGTGACGGAGCAAAACAGAATTTTGTGTCTGAAAGTTACTCTGTAAGTTGTTGTTTATTGTACATTTGCGATCGTGCAGATATTTGAGAAAAAAACAGCACTCTTGTTTGTGTGATAGACTAAGTCCTATATCATAGGCATAGCTATGTTATAAAAACAGAAACTCATTAAATTGCTATTTTTTATTTAAAATCATTTTGATGACATTTCTTCCCCAATATGTGTAATGGCAGTAAGATGCGAGAGTGTGTTCAAAACTCATCAGATGATCGCATAATTTAGTGGAACATTATAGTAATATAGAATCATCCTCTGTAAAGAAAAGAGGTATGAACATTTGAGAATTTATCATTATCTTTCTAAATGTGCGCTCTTTGGGGAAAGAAAGGCTTCTAAAGGCTTAATGGAGCTGTTTAAAGTAGCCATGTGATAACAAACCAATCAGTGCAGACGCGATTCAATACGTGTGTCTTCTTCTATGTGTAATAATCATAAATACCAGTTTATGCTGTTTGATTGTGGCCTCGAAGGTCGTAGTTGTAAGCTGTAGCCCCGGCTGGCCCGTTTAGATCTTGCGTGCGCAGTGGAAATGCAGCTAATAATTTCTGAATTCTGACTGGCATATAACGAACAAATCAAACAAACGTAAACGGGCAAAGGCGGGGCCCCCTACACGGCTGGGCCCATGGGCTACAGCCCACTCAAGCCCAATGGTAAGTCCGGCCATGGTGATAATAATCAGAAATGTTTCTTGAGCAGCAAATCAGCATATTAGAATGATCTCTGAAGGATCATGAGACACTGAAATTATTTTTTAACATGAAATTAGTTTCTTATTCCATTCCATAAAATGCAGTGAAGTATTTGTTTTCTCATTTACAGTGTACCAAATGTAGGCTACTTTAAACATTTGTCCATACAATTTTGTTTAATCCAAAATTGGATTGTGTGTGTGGTTTTAAATTCCTATTCATTTTTGCAAATAGCCTAAGCCTAACAGTTTAAGAACAATCACAACAGACTGCAACGGTTTGAGTTAAAAATCTCAGTTTGTGTTCTACTGAAGAAACAAAGTCACCTACATCTTGGATGCCCTGGGGGTAAGCAGATAAACATCAACTTTTAATTTTTGGGTGAACTATCCCTTTAAATGTGTGCTGAATGTCTGCAATCATTTAGTCAGTGACGACTGCACAAAACGTGCAAACTAATAAAAACATTATAAACTGTTACAAAATGATGAACAAATGTAGTTTAGGCATAGGTTTGTGCAACGCTGTAAATATATTTACCTTTTTAAAAATATTTAATTAAACCTGCTGAGATACAAGGAGCGTGAACTGAAATTCTCAGATCCACGCGCATGTCCGGGAAACTCATGAATATTCATGTTTGCTCCGCCCACTGAAACCGAAAATTTCATAACACCGGGCCGCTGCGAGCGATGGCGGTGAGGAAGACCGGTAGAGGAGATCGGCGAAGCAGGCGAGCCGTCTCGCGATCACGGCAATCTACCAAGCGCTGATCTGATGATCCGAAATGGACATGCCACCACCTGTAACAGGTGTTTTCTGCGTTGTGTTTTATTTATGCATTAATCAGACGGACATCAGCTGACGGTTCGACTCTTCTTTTAATCTGATAAGACACAATAGTATTTTTAGACCGTGTGGATTCGCACTTTTTTCGTTTCTCACCCATGCAGAGACAGTGCAGAAAGGGAAGAGGAGGTGTAAAGACAGGAAATTAGGATCAAACCCCTTGTCCAAATACCCACACTTGCGGTCTTGGCCACTTGAGAGCGCGTGCGCGCGACAGGAAGTAAGTGCGCAAGACTGTCCCAGGTCTTAAAAACGACACACACACACACACACACACACACACAGGCATATCAGATACACATTTGAACATTTTTTGTGTAATTCTACATATGAACATAATACTTTCTATACCTGTTACACTGGCAAGTAACTTTTTAGCTTTAACAATGATTAATCTATATTGAATTTATACACTTGAGTACAGATGCACCGATCTACCAGACTTTTTTGTTTTATTTCAGACTATCTTCTGTTCCGTGCTTGCACACAAACTGTACTGCAATCATTTTCCCAATGGTCATTTGTGTGGAAATATTACGTTATTATTATACTTAGTTTGTAAACGGCCATTAACAGAGGCCGGAGATGCTGAAGATGGACACAAAGAGGATAAAGTACTGTAGCAGACAGAACAACATCACTGTTCACGATGCGCGAAATATAGAAAGAAAATCCAAACATTGAATTTTATATGAATGTGTTTCTGAGGGGAACAGAACTGACTGTTTTCAGAAATGGCATTCCCTTTCATGGGAACTTCGAACTGCGTCCTCTAGGGGTCGCTATGGGGAACGCCTCGTAAAATGTCTTAAATTCGGATTCGATGGGTCTTAATTATTTTTGGTCTCATTACCGCTAAAATATCTTCAGTCTGACGGACCTAATGACTTTACAATCATTGGACAGACCGAAGATTTTTTCTTCCCCGCGGTAAATTACTGCGTCATCAGAGAGAATTGCAATAAGTTAGCAGAATACAGAATACAAGCTCGTGCTGCTGAGGCTCACTCTGTTTGTCTCGAGACCTCAGAACAAATGAGCGTGACCGCACACATAAACTCAGAAGAAACACACTGAGGTAAAAATTCTAAATGTTTAGTTTATTCATAACATGATATAGTTAAGTAACACCATGACAAGTGAGCTATTTTGCTCAATATTCTCACGACGCAAAAAAAACAAACATTCAAAACACCTACAGAGTGCACGCATTACGTGAAGTCTAGTGCGCGTGCGCATTTGCAGTGCGCTCTGCCTGATCACTGCATGATTCAGTCTATTTAAATACATTCGGAATGATCACAAATTCAAGACATAGGGGCAGAAAATGTGTATATTTATACTCAAGTTGACACGGAAGAGTGCCTTTTTTTCTCCAAAAATTACCATATACAAATGTGATATTGATTTTTTACTTACGTTTTAGACACCATATTGCCTGTTTTTGCACTATTTCGCCAACAAAAATAATTCCAAACAAAGCCACAGAGCTGTTTTGCGTCTTTGAGCAACGTGATGGTGTTTCATTCCTGAATGATTCAACTGTTTAAATGATTCGGTTCAGTCGCAATGACTCACTTAACAGTGACTTACTGCCACCTACTGGCGGTTTTAATTTCACATTTAAAGTA
>NW_015547631.1:154445-154631 GCF_001515605.1 Sinocyclocheilus anshuiensis
AAAAACACCAACAACACGTTGGCCGGCGACAGCCATGACGTCACAACTGGTGTGCCTATAGTATAAATAGGCGCCGGGGAACACATCATCCTTTTCTTCGTCTTCATTGACTGTTTTGTTTGAAGCGTGCATTTCCCTCTTGCGATCGTTGGCTGTGGACGAGAGTGAGCCGCTGGAGGATGATGT
>NW_015547632.1:0-936 GCF_001515605.1 Sinocyclocheilus anshuiensis
GCGACTGTGATCCTCTGGTGGGCATGCTTCTAATTTGTAGTCTCTTCGGGAAAATTAGTAAGCACACACAGGTAACACAGCTAGAGAACAGAGGGAGAAAAGAAAAATAACAAACAAAGCGAGGAACAGAATAATAATTGGCTGCTTCCAATTTTCCTGTAAGAGAAATTTTTTTGTTTTTTTTGTAAGGAAAGAAAGTTAATGGTACGATGACAGTGAAAGATAAAACAACAAAATACCATTTTCTGGTAGCAGAATGAGTATAATTAAATTCTCTTCTCTTTTCCCTTTTGGTTAAGAATGGGGATTTCTTAATACCAGGACTGTGATTGTTATTAAAATTCCTCCGGGTGAAGAAAAACAATAAAAATGACAGTATTGGGTTTTTTAGCTGTTAAGATTGACACCGTCCACCAATTAGATCGTTCCTAGATGCTTGGGTAGGGTTTCGCAAGAGAGTGGAAGGTAAATGGAAGACAATTTTGAACCAACTTTCTCAAGTTTCACAAATACCTGTTCAATTGCTAAAAATCTCTGCTTTATGATTTAGCTGGGTAGGGTTTCGCAAGAGAGTGAAGGTAAATGGAAGACAATTTTGAAACGGCGTTCTCAAGTTTCACAAATACCTGTTCAATTGCTAAAAATCTCTGCTTTATGATTTTCACAGGCAAAATCCCAGCAAACAGCAGCAGCAGTCAAATCCGAATAAGACAGCTGAGAAAGAGAAGAAGAAGAAGGAGAGAGAAGTTTTGCCCCCAAATGTTAGAAAAAAAAAATTGACAGGGTGGTGGCGCTGTTAAATTGATACACCTAGGGGTTGGTTTTGCTGTGTTAGCAGGATAAAACTAACTTAACCTGAGGTGCTGAGGAAAACCCTAATTTTCCTTTTGGGGTTTTGCCACTAACAGGCTTAAGCCAAACGGGCAAACTTATGAA
>NW_015547632.1:1315-2699 GCF_001515605.1 Sinocyclocheilus anshuiensis
ATCACCTATAATTCAATTCATCAGTAAATATTGTTGCCATGTGGAAGCAAGAACTGAAATTAAATTTTGAAATGAAATGTAAATTCCAAATCTGTAATTAATTATGAAATGAAATTAAAATGTCAAATCCATAATTACTTCAATTCGTAATATCTACGGATGTCATTCATATTATAAGAGCAGTTATAGCTGAATTAATCACATGACCATAATCAATTTTCGAGACAGCTATGGCCGTTTAAACTGCTAAGAGTAAACAGCTGAAGGGAAGAGGACAAACCTTTTAAACAAACGTGATTATAACCAATTGTGGGATCGCTAATCTGACATTTGGTTAAAATCGCTTTGCAATAATGTTTATAAAGTTTTGCATCTGTCTGTTCTTTTCAATGGGAGGAGAGGAAGACAAGAGATAGGATGAAATCAGTATGAAAGAGAGAGGGATGAAACTGCGCTTGCGCACTTGTAATTGACCTCCGGAAAAGGTTTCTTAGAACTTCCGGGTTACGGGTGTCACTATGGCAACGTATCCTGCAATAACTAGCATGTGCTTACACACAGTCGATGGTTATACACAGTTTACGCCCTCATGTGAAATGGCGGCGCCTTTCACACTGAACAACCAAAAAGCACTCTTTAGACTCTTATCTTTATAGCGCTGTGTAACACTCACTCGTTAGAGTGAGGTAAATTAATGTACAGCTTTACTGCAATTAATTCACTGTCATTGATATCTCGGCGGATATCAGCACATAGTCTATTTCTACAGACAAAAACACACGTGGATTTGACCACAATTCTAACTTGATCAAGATTTCATAATTCTCCCCTAAAAAATTGCATTCGGAAACTCTCGGAGCACCGTGTTTTCAAGTTCACTCGTTTTAGTGAATAAATGGCAGAGGACTATCTGTTAGCTAATCTGATATTCTCAACCCAGGGAGATGAATAGCATAGTTGAATTTGGAAGTGGAACACGCACTATACAAATCAAGCTATGAAGGCCTTTCAAAAGACAGAAAAACAAGGAACACGCTCGCTTCTCTATTAATGCGCTTTAGAGCGACTTAGTTTTGTCTCGGCAGACAATTCTTAAATGTTTTTAAACATTTTTAACAACTTTAAAAAAACCCTCGAGTTTCACTTCATTCATTCAACACGCTCTGCCATGCTATAATAACAGGTACAATAACTCACAAAACTCTGTTTCTCTGTATCTAATCTATTTTTCCGGATAAAAATAGGAAAGGTTCACAATAATATCTTGGCGTCATTAATTTTTAAGTCAAATCTGCCAGCTTTCTATTCTCCACCACATGTAATGTCAGATTACTTTTCTTAGGGAATTAATTATTATTAATTAATTCAGGTTTTGAGAGGACTC
>NW_015547632.1:2895-14805 GCF_001515605.1 Sinocyclocheilus anshuiensis
TTTTTTTATTGGTCTTATGAAGTATTCTAATTTGTTGAGATAGTGAATTGGTGGGTTTTTGTTAAATGTGAGCCAAAATCATCACAATTAAAAGAACCAAAGACGTAAACTACTTCAGTCTGTGTGCATTGAATTTATTTAATACACGAGTTTCACAATTTGAGTTGAATTACTGAAATAAATGAACTTTTCATTACATTCTAATTTATTGAGATGCACCTTTATAGTCGACTATGTGTCAAAAATTTGATTGATGAGGGTCATAAAAAAACCTCCCTCCTACCATAAATGGACACCTGTTTCTGTACAACTGTTTCTGTACACCCCCCACCCATCTAACTGGCCATCTGTTTATCCACCCCAGCGATCCCAAGGAATGTATGATTGTTTGGGAATGTGTTTTTGTGTGGGTCCGTTGAAACTATTCAAAACTATGTGCTTTAAACTTTAAAATGTGAAACGTAGTATGATTATTAAACGGGGGTAAGGGAAGTTTTTATTAAAGTTTTACACACACATTTCAAGAAAAACATCAAACATACACGGAATAGAAACAATGTAATGACTGTTTTTCCAATAAAGATTAAAAATGGGTCAAGACGAGCATTTAAGGGTTGTTAAACAATTTAAAAACTAGTTAGAATTTGACAAAGTTAAATAAAAAGAAAATTAGTTCACTGACAATCTAAAACAAACAAAAAGCATCCTTAAAAGTTAGAACTTGTTACCAGTTAGAAAATAAAATAAAAATGCTGACCATCTTACCCTGATCTCAAACAAAAAGTATCTTTCCAGAATCGTTCGTTAAACAATACGTCAGTTTTTCTCTGTACAATTTTTAAAAGTTATAGCTTGTTACCAGTTAGAAAAGAAAAAAGAAAAACGTTAAGCGACAGGATAAGATACTTGTCAAAATCTATGTTGTACTCTTCCGTTAGATACAATTTAAAAACTAGTTTGAGTTTGTCGCAAGTTAAAAATAAAATAAAAAGACTGAAATAAAAAATAACAATCTTACGTTGTTTCCGTCAGACACATCCTCACACGCTGCTGTCAAAACACGGAATGAGCTCAGGAACGCACCGCTCAGGCCACACCTACAACCCACCCCTAACAGCGGAGGAGAGACCGATGCAAAGATAGATTTAAATGTATGTTAAAAGAATTAAACAAAGTAGTGTTTTTAATAAATCGACATCATTTCTTAATCGATGAAAACATTCTATCCGTTTTAACATTAGACCATCATTTTTACTTTAAAATTAGGATAGCCTACAACTTACAAGTTTTCTTCTAAACAGTCACCTCTAAGCCACAGGAAAAGGTTGTTTGGTTTGATTTATTTTATTTTAGTTTAGTTATTCACACTTAATTTAGTAATTCCTTTATTTACTCTTTGGATTTTGTCAAGTTTAAGACTTCTGGCTTGCTATATAACCCCAGACTTTTTTTTTTTTCACTTTTAAAATTAGGTTACACAAGTTTTCTTCTAAACAAACACCTCTAAGCCACAGGAAAATGTCGTTTGGTTTGATTTATTTTAGTTTAGTTTAGTTATTCACACTTAATTGAGTAATTCCTTTATTTACTCTTTGGATTTTGTCAAGTTTAAGACTTCTGGCTTGCTATATAACCCCAGACTTTTTTTTTTTCACTTTTAAAATTAGGTTACACAAGTTTTCTTCTAAACAAACACCTCTAAGCCACAGGAAAATGTTGTTTGGTTTGATTGATTTTATTTTAGTTTAGTTATTCACACTTAATTTAGTAGCCTGATTCCTTTAATCGGTCTTTTATTTTTGTCAATCTTAACTTCTAGCATGCTATATCAGTTAAAACGCACACACACGCGTATGCGTACACAAATATCTAACTGGAATGAAAGCTAATGTTTTGGGGAGTCTCTTTGATTTTCTTGCCGAAAGACTAGGCATGTTAGCTATCAGTTGAAACAAACATACGTAATTAAACGTCTAAACTTTTACAACATTACATGAAATGCAAAATATCGCGGCTCACGCACCGCAATGAAACGAGAGAAGGTTTGAAGACGGCGCGCAGAATTTGTGACGCTGTGCTATAGGCTAACCTATCAGTTAAAACACATGCGTGTAGCCTACAAATATTTAGGATAACTGGAATGAAAGCAAATGTTTTTGTTTCATACTGCGCAATAAAATCAAAGACAGTATTGCGCTTTGATTTTCTTGTTGTAAGATTTGCGGACTGCTAGTTAAAACGCACATATGCACTTAGTTAAAGGTCTAAAGTTTTTACAACATCACACGAAATGCAAATATTTCGTCTCGCGCAGCGCAATGAAGAGAGAATGGTGATGGGTGTCTGGGTTGTGTGATTACTGATGCGACCATATTAGTGTACTGTATTTCAAAAGGTTGTAAAACATCTAAGACTGTTTCTACGGAAGTTTTATGCTCATTAAGTTATGTTAGAACTTCAAAGTGCAGGAAGCTCAGTTTAGGGCTTCTGTGAACACGATGTTAGTGCTACTAATCAAATGAAGAGAATGCAAGCCCACATATGCTGTAAAGCTTCTTTCTCTATAAGAGAAAGCTGGTTTATACAATGTAAAGAGTAAAACGTGCCCATAAGAAAGATGTTTCTTTCAAGTTAAATAAAATCATATTTGCAATGCAGAAAGACAATTCTTAATGTGTTAGAAGTTCTATTCTGAAAAGTTAGTTTACTCCTTCTTTGCACAGGAAGATTAGTTTAGTGCTTCTATTAACAGTAATACTATTAGTTAATGCAACTAAACTAAAGAAAAGAAGAGAATGCAAGATGACATATGCAGAAACGATTCGTTCTATGTAAGAGAAAGCTGGTTTATGCAATGTTAAGAGTAAAGCTTACCCACATGAAAGATGTTTGTAACACATGAAATGAGATAATATTTGCAGTGCAGAAAGACAGATTTGAATGGGTTTGAAGTTTTATGCTCAAGTTATTTTCGAGCGTTTATGCACAAGAAGCTTAGTTTAGTGCTTTTATGAACAGTAATATTGTATTAGCGCAACTTAGCAAATGGAATGCGAGAGAATGCAATCCCAAGTATGCAGAAAAGCTTCTTTCTCTGTAGGAGAAATCTAGTGTAAGCAACGTCAATAGTAAAGCCTACCCACATGAAAGATGTTTCAAAGATATGAAATTAAATGTTATTTAGAATGCAGAAAAACAATACTTCATGTTTTAGAATATTTATTCTCAACAAATTATGTCACAGAAAAATTTGTTTAGTGCTTCTAAGAACTAGGTTAGGGCAACTAAGCAAATTAAGAGAATGTAAACCAATATATGATGAAAATATTTCTCTGTAAGAGAAAGCTGGTTTGTGCAATTTTAATAGTAAAGCTTGCCCATATGAAAGATATTTCTATTAAATGAAATAAATTAATATTTGCAAGCCAGAAAGACAGATTTTATTGTGTTTGAAGTTTTATGCTCATTAAGTTATATTAGAGCTTCTAAGCGCAGGAAGCTTAGTTTAGTCCCTCTACGAACAATAAAACTAAGTCAGTCCAACTAAACTAAAGAAAAGAAGAGAATGCAAGCCGACATATGCAAGAAACGCTTCGTTTTGTCTAAGAGAAAGCTGGTTTATGCAATGTTAAGAGTAAAGCTTACCCACATGAAAGATGTTTGTAACACATGAAATGAGATAATATTTGCAGTGCAGAAAGACAGATTTGAATGGGTTTGAAGTTTTATGCTCAAGTTATTTTCGAGCGTTTATGCACAAGAAGCTTAGTTTAGTGCGTTTATGAACAGTAAGATTGTATTAGCGCAACTAAGCATGTGGAATGCAAGAGATTGCAATCCCACATATGCTGAAAAGCTCCTTTTTCTGTAAGAAAAATCTGATGTCCGCAATGTCAATAGTAAAGCTTGCCCACATGAAAGCTGTTTCTAACACAATGAAATGAAATGTTATTTAGAATGCAGAAAGACAATACTTCATGTTTTAGAATATTTATTCTCAACAAATTATGTCACAGAAAAATTTGTTTAGTGCTTCTAAGAACTAGGTTAGGGCAACTAAGCAAATTAAGAGAATGTAAACCAATATATGATGAAAATATTTCTCTGTAAGAGAAAGCTGGTTTGTGCAATTTTAATAGTAAAGCTTGCCCATTTGAAAGATGTTTCTATTAAATAAAATAAAATAATGTTTGCAATGCAGAAAGACAATGCTTAATATGTAAGAAGTTTTATACTCAGCAGGATATTTTACCTCTTCTATGCACAGGAAGATTAGTTTAGGTGCTCCTTTGAACAGAATTACTGTGTTAATGCAACTAAACTTAAAGCGGTCATATGATGCTCTAAAAAGAACATTATATTGTGTAATGAATGTTAATGCATTAATGCATTAATGCATTAACACTATTACTGTGCTTAGAAGCACTAAACTATTTTCCTGTGCATAGAAAGGGTAAACTAACTTTTGAGAATAGAACTTTTAACACATTAAGTATTGTCTTTCTGCCTTGCGAATATGATTGGATTTGATTTGAAAGAAGCATCTTTCATACGGGCAAGCTTTACTTTAACGTTAAGACATTGCACAAACCAATTATCAGTCACTGAGAAAGAAGCTTTGCAGGTTAATGTGGTCTTGTGTTCTCTTCATTTGTTCACAACATAGTATTACTTTTCATTGAAGCACTAAATTAAGCTTCCTGTGCATAGAAATTCTAACACATGAAGAATTGTCTTTCTACATTACTCATAACATTTAATTTCATATGGTAGAAACATCTATTATTTGGTCAAGCTTTAGATGTTCATATGCATAGGCGTAAGCGTTGCTCTTAACATTGCATGAACCAGCTTTCTCTTACAGAGAAATATTTTCATCATATATTGGTTTACATTCTCTTAATTTGCTTAGTTGCCCTAACCTAGTTCTTAGAAGCACTAAACAAATTTTTCTGTGACATAATTTGTTGAGAATAAATATTCTAAAACATGAAGTATTGTCTTTCTGCATTCTAAATAAAATTTCATTTCATTGTGTTAGAAACAGCTTTCATGTGGGCAAGCTTTACTATTGACATTGCGGACATCAGATTTTTCTTACAGAAAAAGGAGCTTTTCAGCATATGTGGGATTGCAATCTCTTGCATTCCACATGCTTAGTTGCGCTAATACAATCTTACTGTTCATAAACGCACTAAACTAAGCTTCTTGTGCATAAACGCTCGAAAATAACTTGAGCATAAAACTTCAAACCCATTCAAATCTGTCTTTCTGCACTGCAAATATTATCTCATTTCATGTGTTACAAACATCTTTCATGTGGGTAAGCTTTACTCTTAACATTGCATAAACCAGCTTTCTCTTACATAGAACGAATCGTTTCTGCATATGTCATTTTGCTTTCTCTTCTTTTCTTTAGTTTAGTTGCATTGAAGGAGTAATACTGTTCAAAGAAGCACTAAACTAATCTTCCTGTGCACAGAATAGGTAAAATATCCTGTTGAGCATAACATTTCTAACACATTAAGTATTGTCTTTCTGCATTGCAAATATGATATTATTTAATTTAATATATATCATATGGGCAAGCTTTACTCTTAAAATTGCATAAATCAGCTTTCTCTTAGAGAGAAAGAAGCTTTTCAGTATATTTGGGCTTCATTTGCTTAGTTGCACTAAAATAGAGTTCACAGAAGTACTAAACTCAAGTTTTCTTCTAAACAAACACCTCTAAGCCACAGGAAAATGTTGTTTGGTTTGATTGATTTTATTTTAGTTTAGTTATTCACACTTAATTTAGTAGCCTGATTCCTTTAATCGGTCTTTTATTTTTGTCAATCTTAACTTCTAGCATGCTATATCAGTTAAAACGCACACACACGCGTATGCGTACACAAATATCTAACTGGAATGAAAGCTAATGTTTTGGGGAGTCTCTTTGATTTTCTTGCCGAAAGACTAGGCATGTTAGCTATCAGTTGAAACAAACATACGTAATTAAACGTCTAAACTTTTACAACATTACATGAAATGCAAAATATCGCGGCTCACGCACCGCAATGAAACGAGAGAAGGTTTGAAGACGGCGCGCAGAATTTGTGACGCTGTGCTATAGGCTAACCTATCAGTTAAAACACATGCGTGTAGCCTACAAATATTTAGGATAACTGGAATGAAAGCAAATGTTTTTGTTTCATACTGCGCAATAAAATCAAAGACAGTATTGCGCTTTGATTTTCTTGTTGTAAGATTTGCGGACTGCTAGTTAAAACGCACATATGCACTTAGTTAAAGGTCTAAAGTTTTTACAACATCACACGAAATGCAAATATTTCGTCTCGCGCAGCGCAATGAAGAGAGAATGGTGATGGGTGTCTGGGTTGTGTGATTACTGATGCGAACATATTAGTGTACTGCATTTCAAAAGGTTGTAAAACATCTAAGCCTGTTTCTACGGTCACAACTCATTTGCAATCTAATGAGTTTTGAGGGATCTGGCATTGTAAACTTTGGTGTTGTGGCAGATAAAAAGTTCACTGATCAAAACAGATCATGTTCAATGATCAAAGGATCTCCATTGCATCTATTTTACGGCATGCACCTGCAAGTGTGAACATTCTAAGGATGTTTTCGGGGTTTTTTTATAACCGTAATCTGGTGAGATTGTGAAGGTCTGGCATTTTGAACTTTGTTAGAATGTTAGGTAAAAAGTTCAGTGATCAAAGGATATCCATTGCATCTATTTTATGGCATGCACCTGCGAATGTGAACTTTGTCAAAAGTTCAGGCTAAAGTTCAGTGACTGCTCAAAGGCTGTGTATCCCTATCGAACCTTTTTTACGACAGCTGGATTTACATAGAGGCATCTGGTGGATAGTTAGGTAAAGAAGAAAATATTTTTTCTAAGAAAAACAGGAATGTTAATAATGTGGATCTGGTGAATGTGGCTTCAAACTGATGTTCAGGATGAGATTAGATAGATAAAGAAGTCGTCGATAACAACAAACTTAAATCCATTGGTGCAAAGGTGTTTGTTTTAACAAACGGTCTATGATGTAGGGAAGTAATGAAATTGTGTTCCATTTTACTTCATTTTAGTTAAATGTGTCATCTTTATTCATTTTTAAACACAAACACAAACATACACGCAAAAACAAACACTCACACATAAACGCAAACACAAACATACACAGAAGCACAGACATACATGCAACCACAAACATGCATACACGCAAACACTCACACAAACACAAGCATACAGCAAAAACACAAACATATAGACAAATATACATTTAAACGCAAATATACACACATACACGCAAACATGTGCACAAACACACATAGAAACAAACATACACGCAAACACACACACACACGCACACTAAAACAACCCCTGCAGTTAAACATTTAGACTTTTATGATGTCTCATACAAACCTTTTACAAATAAAAACTTTTAAAATCAAACTGAGTATCTCTACAAGATGATGAAACAATTATATAACTTTTGTTTTAACAAATAAGTTAAGTTTTGTAGAATTTTAGATCTTTCAAACTTAAAACAGTGATGAGGATTAGAAGCAGTCAAATGATCCTCTGATGAATGCAAGGCGGTTACAGAGATTTTTCTTTATGAATTAGACCTAAATTAGACTGAAAATTAGTTGTCATAAGGTTGTTTGCAACAAAAGTAATTCTTAAACAAGGTGCTACGAATGTCTCACAGAATCTTAACAACAGATTAGACTTTCTTTCTTACTTTAAAAACATATTATTAACCATGGTGTTTAAATGCAGCATATTTATTTTTCGCAGTATAATGTTTTATTTGAATAAAATAAAAACAACTGTCTATATAGGTTTATTTTACTAAGATTTGATCAAATACTTGATAGAAGAAATAATTCAAATAATCAATAAGTCCAATTTATCAACCCCACCTGATGTGTCTGATGGTTTGTGATGACCCTATTTTTTCAGAGTGAACAAAGTCATGGAAACATATTGTTCTGGCTTCAAAGTGTAACGCTATGAAAACTTTGCAGTTTATATCTCACAACTAGCAATTTTAGGTGTACATAGCAGGTCTGTTGTGTTGTTAGGGTATATTGTACTTATTGTCATTATGAATATTTGTATGCTTATTTTCATTTCAGCATTTTAATGAACACTGTTACATAATTTGTCTTAGTGACTTTCGATGGAATATTTTATTAAAAGATGACGCGGTGGACTGTTTGAGTAACGCTCTCGTCTGTCACATTTACTGTCACATTTAAATTTTCACCGCTTACATGGACCCAACTACCCGAAACCTGTAACTCTATCATAATTAGTTAAAAATACATATAAACTTCACGCCTGACACTTTTGTAACTGACTAAAAACCAATATTTAATCTAAACAAACAACTAAGGATTGGTGCATGAAACTGCGACCACAAACATCATTAACTTAAATTAACAAAATATGCACCAATAATCACCAATACGCGTTCACAACTTTATTTAAACGTTTCACTGATATAAAATGACCCTGAGTTGTTAGAAAAGAAATGTATACTGACATAACTGCGAGATGACTTAACGAGCCGATGTAATCGGTTCTTTGAAACGGTTCATTGAACCGAAGTGTCCAAATGAATCGTTTCGCAGGAGTGAATCGGACTTTGCATCACTAACACGGATCAAAAAAAAAAAAGGGATACGATATACGTATGCTAAAACAAACTTGACGTGTAGGCTATGTTGTAATGGAGCAACCGTTGTTATGTTATCTTGTGAAGCGCTAGGCGCTAGGATTCGTGTGTTCCTGAAAGCAAATAATTGGCTTTATCTTTAGAAAAAGTCAATCAGGTGCTGGTGTCTGAATATCCAGTCGGTCTTCATCACGAAATTATGAACCCGTCATCACCGCATTCTGGAGAATGTGCGTTGTGTTAGACAGGGTGTTTCGTGACCCGAAGGGTGTATGTTTGTTGAGTTCTCTGTCTCTGCTTGTTGAGCGTGACCGGTATTTTTACAGACTGTTAGCTCACGCCTATATTTCACCATAAACTACATAAGCAGGGCCTTGTAATAATATGTTACTGATTAAGATCTGATAAATCGGTCAATCGCGCATCCAGAGTTTTATCTCTGGACCCATTTTTACTCTTTATTGGAAAAACAGTCATTACATTGTTTCTATTCCGTGTATGTTTGATGTTTTTCTTGAAATGTGTGTGACTGAAACTTTAATAAAAACTTCCCTTACCCCCGTTTAATAATCATACTACGTTTCACATTTTAAAGTTTAAAGCACATAGTTTTGAATAGTTTCAACGGACCCACACAAAAACACATTCCCAAACAATCATACATTCCTTGGGATCGCTGGGGTGGATAAACAGATGGCCAGTTAGATGGGTGGGGGGTGTACAGAAACAGGTGTCCATTTATGGTAGGAGGGAGGGTTTTTTTTATGACCCTCATCAATCAAATTTTTGAGACATAATCGACTCTCTCTCATAAACGCCATTCTGACAGGCTCCAATCACAGGTCGGGCGGGAAAATCTGAAGCGTTGCTCTGCTCAGTACTGATTGATTTAGGCCTATCGGCACTGAGGAAAATAACGTACAAATTTAAAATGTTGCTATACTTATCACTTGTGCTGAATCTAAAATCGCCACTCTGTACCCTCAAATAGGATACTTTTCGAGGGACATCCATTTGTAGTGATGACCAAAACCTGAGTGGACGCTATCAAGTGCACTCATGCACTCCTATTTTGCACCGCAATAACAAGTAACGTTAAGATGTACACTCAACGGCTGTCCGAAATTGCTCAATCGTTTTCATTCATTCCTTCAAGTTAACTGTATTATTGGACGTCATAAGGGGCTATTTCGAATTGGTTTAGACCCACCAGCTCTGAGAAATGTAACGTAAGTTAACCATGAACAGAGGCTCCGAGCTAACGTAATAACAGCGGCCCGGATCAAGTTACACAAGCACTAAACATATATAATGGCCATTATGTAAGACCCACTATTCCTTAACATGCACAGTTAATAGGTGTTAAACATGATAACCTTTGTGACGATGACACCCTGGAGACAGCACAAGCGCAGGCCCAGTTTCCAGCTGGTATTAACAGGCATTTTCGTGACTTCCGGTTATGGCAAGGTGCTAAGAGGTCGCAACTTTTTTGGCTCTGCTGCTAGTTTGCAATTAATCCTACAATACCAACCAGAATTGTGTTTAAAGTGAAACAACACGAATATAAGAGAATAGGGAATTAAAATGTCATGCAAAGGTGGCAAAAAAGACAAGAAAAAGGTAAGAAACGAAGATGAATATTCCGAGGGTGAAGAAATTAGCGACGCCATGGCGGCTGCGGAAGATGGCCCTGACGAAGGAGATGACGAAGTAATAACGTCGGGTGGAAATAACAACCAGGATATTATGAAAGCCATAATGTCCTTGAAAAGTGGACTTTATAAGAAAATCGATGGTGTGCAAACAACAATTACGGAGGTAAGAAAGGAGATACTGGAATGAACAGGGCGCATAGCACAAGCTGAACAACGTATTTCTGATGCTGAAGACAACATTAATGGGCTAATATCCAGAGTGAGCATGTTGGAAAATACCGTCAAAACTCTTTCAAACAAAGTCGAAGATTTGGAATGCAGAAGCCGACAGAACAACGTCAGACTGGTGGGTCTACCGGAGAAAGCAGAGGGCCAGGACACGGTTGCATTTCTGGAGAAGTGGATACCGGAGGCTTTGGGAATGGAATCGCGAGGGAACTTGGTAATTGAGCGGGCTCATAGAATCGGCACTCCGACATATATCGACTCGCACAAGACACGTCCGAGGACATTGATTATGACGTTTTTGAACTTTAAAGATAAAGAGCGGGTACTAAGGGCAGCCAGAACCAAAGGGAATGTTCTGTATAACAACGAACAGGTCCGTTTTCATCCAGACCTCTCCGCTGGTATACACAAGATGCAACGCGACTATGATGACGTGCGTAGAAGGCTGCGAGACAAGGGGATTCATAAGCACAGAATAATCTTTCCAGCACGGCTCCTGCTGACACACGGGGAAAGATCCTACACCTTCCAAACTCCGGCTGAATGGCGATGACCTGCTCCTCAGCTCCTACACTCCTTTGTTACCCGTGCTCTGCTGTTCTCCTAGGATTCCCTGGAAAATGACTTATTACTCCTCACAGATAAGAACCCAGAACCCTTGCCATTCCCGTAATACTCACCTGTATCAGTTGTCTTGCTTACATCTGCCTGCTCGGTTAATAAACCTGCTGTTGTGTCCACTTACCTCCGTGTACCTTTGTGTATTTGCTGACACATTTATAAGTGAACTATAATTGTCCATGAAGGCTGGAAGTGAAAAACTTATATTCAGATGTGCATAATCATTAGGTATGTTTTCTTTTACAGATAAAATGAGCCAAAAAAGAGATTTAACTCAGACTGAAAAGTCAAAAATGATTAAATGCCCATGAGAAGGATGCAATACTAGAATTTTCAAAGTTAAGGCATGACCGTTGGACAGCTAAATGTTTATTGGATCAGCAGGGTCAGAAAAAAACAGCTTGAGAAGACGCATGTTAACTGAAAAAGAATTAAGAATTAATGTGAAGAATTAGGTGTGAAACCATCAGGAAACTTTAGTCTCTAGCACCATCATTTTCCAGAACTGCAACCTTCCTGGAGTCTCCAGAAGTGCAATGTGTCAGATTCTCAGAGACTTTGCTTGGGTAAAAAATCCTAACAAATGAAGTCAACTAAATAAGAATAACATGAAGTGTTGTGAAATACATGAAGACTGAATTTTTATTTTTATTTTTTTATAGGCTTTATGGACAGATAAGTTGAGAGTGACTCTTGAAGGACCAGCA
>NW_015547632.1:14820-20381 GCF_001515605.1 Sinocyclocheilus anshuiensis
AAAAATTATGCACACACTGTAATATAAGTAAATACCGGTAATACTAAAATAACTGTTTATATAAGATATGCATAGATAAAATGGATCATATCTAACATTAGGTATGGATATATGATATTTTACAATCAATATGTTCAAAGCTTAGTTAGCCTTGTCATATTTAGATTTTGTCAATTCTTCAATGCAAATTTACTGCAACTGCTGGTATGCAAATTGAATAGGATGTGGATAAAACTATAAACTTTTTTTTATTATTCTATTTAATTTATAAAGTTGTTAATTCCTTAATTGTGTATTTATTATATGAATGATTAATAGAACTCTGCATTTGTATAAATAAAGCTGTTCTATTATTTTCTGAAACCTGAACTATTTGTTTTGCCCTTGTTGTGAGGATTTGTGTAAAGTTTATATAACTTAATGTTGAGTTTTATTATTTTTGTGAGTTGCACTCTATTCATAGATTGGATTCTTTTATTACAGTTTTTCACTTCTTAAACGTGAAAAGTTCATACAAATTGTATTTGACTGTTCTGATTTACAGCAGTGAATAAATGCTATTAATTGATAAGGTATCTCTGTTTATTGCTGATTTTAAAGTTTACTGAACTTTAAATGATTCAGATATCTACAGTTCTACTTATAAATACACAATATAAGATTGGTCCCTCTGTATTAGTTCTGGCCCCTCTTGTGCCCCCCAGTTGAAAAAATCCTAGAATCGCCCCTGTTTCAAGGTAAATAATTAGTTGCATTTGGCTAGCTGGAAAGCTAAATGAAGATCAACATTTGATGCAATTAACGGGTTAGTTCATTCATAGAAACCTCTGTGAATTACTCATGACATTCTAAACCCACAAACTTTATTTTCAAAACACAAATGAAGATGTCTTCAATGAACACAGGGATTTCGGTTCCTACATTTCCATAGTCCATACAGAGATTGTAGAAGTAACCGATACAATATGAGTGGTATAATTCCAATCTTCTGAAGAGTCATAATCACTTTATATGATAAATACATTTTTTAATTGTATGCAACTGTCCCTTTAAGATTGTGAACCGTCGTTAACGGACTTAAACTGCTTGGTTCATATGCATTACTTTTACAATTATGATATTATCATTTTGAAGAATGCAAGTTACGGGGAAATGCCCCGTCAATGGAGGAACATAAATCTCACAATTACACAAATTATAAGTGCAACTTACCTACTCCACCTTTCTCAGCTCCACTGCGTGTGTCTCAGCCAGACCATCACGGAGACGGCTGGTGTGTTGATCAACCTAACACACAAGGTAAAAGAGCATAATCAGAGATAAAGGAAATCTGAAACACATTCACAGCATTTAAATAAATCTTAAAAACTGAACAAAATTTTGTGTTCAATCCATAGAGCACACCTTCGCTGTCCTGAGACCCTCAGGGAACCACCAAGGAAGAGCCCAGAGTAAGTTAATTGCACATAAATCCACTTAAGTAATTTTTTAAATTTGACACCCTTCACAGATCCTTCATTATTTAAAATAAAAGGAGTGGCTCATTTTTTTTACCATTATTGGGCACTCTATACACACACTGCAGACACAAAAGTTTAAAAAAAAACAAAGTAAATGTGAATTTTGTGGCATTAACGTGGCATGACAGATCACAGTTCAAACTGCAATTGCAATGTATCAATGTACATTAAAATAACTGCAAAGTTATTTTTGGACAAATTTAGTAAGGGTGTAAGGATCCATCCATATGGATAGATACATCGATCAAGTGTCTAACGATACAATGTATTGAGGCTGCTGTTGAGTATCTCAATATAAAGCAAATGCACGCTGTGTCGAACTCAGTGTAACCTTCTTTATTCACCACTCGTGTACCCCTCTCGTCATCCTTTCACCAAACCTAACTCACATACTAGAGCTCCCTCTAGAGGCTTACTCAGAACACCACAGCTGCACATAAAAAAAAACACACACACACACACACACACACACACACACACACATTCCCTCTCTCTTAAGAACAAACATACTATAGGGACATAGTCTCAGTGCAAATAGTTAACAGTTAAGATACAAGTTACTATTGACTTTTCTCTTTGCAACCTTCCAATCCCAACATTGTGATTTGCAAACAAAGCTTTTTTAACAAATATTGGTACCCAAATGCAATTTCCAAACACTTGGTATAAGCATCACATACTCAAACACAATATTCACAGAACAGCAAGAACATTATTTTCCTTATTCTGCATAAATGCACACTGTGTACTAGTAATGCACATTTTACATTACATAATCCTGAGTCCATGCAGGTGCATGCCTGCTCCGAACAGGTCGTGTAACTACTGCAGGTTGTTCACTCCCTACAGGATTAGTATCCCCAGAGTCAAACAATGGCAGTTCACTAGACTCATCTGCTCTGCATGGAGCAAGTGCAGGTGCCAGGTGGGATGCATTCCAGCATCGTCCATCTGACAGCTTATATGTGTACAGTCCTTTCTTACCCACAACCTTCAGGAGTTTTCCAAATTTAGACTGGGTCTTTGGCACAATTCCGGGTTTCTTTACACGGACATACGATCCACACTGAAATGAAACATGCTTTGCACTGCGTTTTCTGTCACTCTACTGTTTAGTTTTTTCCTGTTTCTCTCTCACATGTGAGGCAAGCTGGTGAGGTGTGAGCCTTTTGTCTGCAGGTGGCAAGCAAAGACCTGAGACGTTAAGTTTGGTTAACATGGCTCTCCCATGCAAGAGTTCAGTTGGTGTGCACTGTATTGTGGCATGTGGCGTTGCACGGTATACCTGCAGAAAGTCTTTGGTGAACTCCTTCCACCCTCTTCCTTCCAGTGAAGCAGTTTGTAAACTATCCTTTAAGCTGCGATTGAAACGTTCGACTTCCCCGTTTGCTCTTGGGTAATACACAGATGATGTCCTGTGTATGATTCCTCTGTTTTGCAAGAACAGTTTGAAGTCGTGTGAAGTGAACTGTACTCCATTATAAGAAATCAGCTCTTTCGGGTTCCCTTCCCTGCTAAACACTGTAGACAAGAACTGCATCACGGCCTGGGTGGTAGGATGTGAGACAAATGCTATCTCAGGCCACTTACTGTAATAGTCCACCAGAGTGACCACAAAACGACAATCAGCAGGTGCTGCATCAAAAGGACCCATGATGTCTATGGCCACTTTCTCCCAGGCGTCAGTAGGGTAAGGTACAGGTTGGAGTGGTGTGGTATGTGTGACAGCCGATTTGTCATGTAACTGACAAGTGACACACGCTTTGACAGCCGTTTCACTCACCCGTTTGTTTCCACGACATATCTTTGCAAAATGTCCGGTTTTGTTACAGTTCCTGCACACCGCATCCTTAGCAGGGCATCCGGGAAAATTAGCTGCGTGCTGCTCAGATCCACAACGGTAGCAAGTACGTGCACAGGTAAATTTTGGAGGTCCACGCGAGGCGTTGACTTTACTTTTGCTCCGTCGGAACCTGTTATGTTGTTGAACTGCTTGTACCGAGTTGTCGGATGACGCGATCATCGCTTTAGCCTCCGCTGTAGCAGTTTCAATGTGCTGGGCGACAGTCACGGCTTTTTTAAGGTCGAGTGCCACTTCCAGCAGCAGCCGTTCTCTGATGCGAGATGAATTAGTCTTTTCGAACAGCTGATCACATATCATCTCGTCCTCCATCGTGCCAAATTCGCAGGTGGCAGCCAGTTCACGTAGTGCAGCGACATACTGGTCTGTGGACTCGCCCGCGCGTTGGCTCCGTTGGCAGAAGCGGTAACGTTCAGCAACCACATTAACTTTAGGGATAAAAAAATCCTTTATTGCACTCAAAGCAGAAGTGTACGTATCGTCTCCCTGATCACTCACGTTCAGGGTGTAGAACAATCTTTGACCCTCGGCTCCGAGGCAATGTATCAGAAGAGCACGCTTCCTAGCATCAGGTAGCTCCTTGTCCAGGGCCAGCACAAAATTGTCAAAAGTTTTGATCCAAGCTTTGAATGGAATCGGTGGTTCACCCGGTGTTTGCAGGAACGGGGTGGGTTGGCTTAGACTCAAAGCCATCCTCGTCGCCAATATGTTGAGTATCTCAATATAAAGCAAATGCACGCTGTGTCGAACTCAGTGTAACCTTCTTTATTCACCACTCGTGTACCCCTCTCGTCATCCTTTCACCAAACCTAACTCACATACTAGAGCTCCCTCTAGAGGCTTACTCAGAACACCACAGTCACCCTCAGCGGTGGTGCCGTGGGCGGGGCTTTCCGTAGCCCCCGCGATGTCCACAGCTGTCTCCACCGTCGCTTGTGCTGCCGGCTCTCGCACCTGGTCAGATACTTGGGGCTGTCTTTGAAACAAAAAAGCATGTTGAATTGCACTAACAGAAAAAAATTATGCATTGAATTAACAGTGCTTGCATTTTAATGCCTTGAATTTTCAGGGCTTGCATTTTTAGGTCATGAAATTTAACAGTTATTTAAGCTGTGAATATTTCACTTCAAAATATTTCACACACATTTTCATAATTAAAAAATCAATATAATTCATATTCACCTTCCAGAATTCACTTCCCAAATATTCAATCGGTTTAAAAATACGATGTATAATATTCGACTGGCAAATTTCGGTTAATTTTATTCCACTTTACAAATTCGCTTCCACAAATTCAGTGGTTCAAATTCAGCAGAAAATTTGACATTTCACATCCGGGAGCTGCAGGAATAGCAGTAGAGCACCGATGCATGATCTCCAGCTGCTGTCAGTCGCTCACCAGCAGGTGGCTGTTGATGAAGACCATAGCAACAGGTGGTTTAAGTCATTCATTCACAAAAAACTGATTCGCAGAAATGGAGCAAGCGGTAAGTAGTTATGATTATCAGGGACAGTATCAATATGCGGAAAAGCTGATTGGGTTTACTTTTAATTCAACATCTTCGCTGTTACTCGTTTCCCCGTGTAGACTAGCCTACATGTAAGCAGCTTTCTCTACCGCAAAGGAGATTATAATGCTATTTTACCCGACGCTGATGTACAGAACTAACATTACATCTGAGGAAGACATATATTGCTTGGTTGCTTAGTTTCCTTAACTTTGTATCATGGTTTGTGTGACGCTGTGCTGTAATACTGGGGTTTTCCCTCATAGGTCACACTCCAGGATTCCCCAACGACGCATAAGTGAACTGATACAGTGATATATACAGTGAAGACCTCAGATCTCGGAATACACTTTGTTAGTTTGGGAACCACTGGCTTAAAGGGGTCATATGACGTTGCTAAAAATAACATTATTTTGTGTATTTGGTGTAATGCAATGTGTTTATGCGGTTTAAGGTTAAAAAACACATTATTTTCCACATACTGTACATTATTGTTTCTCCTCTATGCCCCGTCTTTCTGAAACACATTGATTTTTACAAACCTCATCGTTCTGAAAAGCGAGGTGTGCTCTGATTGGCCAGCTATCCAGTGCGTTGTGATTGGCCGCATGCCTCAAGCATGTGACGGAAATGTTACGTCCCTTACCATACTGTGATGCCGTGTCCCGGCGC
>NW_015547632.1:20491-20862 GCF_001515605.1 Sinocyclocheilus anshuiensis
GTCTGCATTTGTGATCGGAGAAATTACAAACAACAAGCGCTACTCTACACTGCTCAAAACTTTCAAAACTCGCGTCAGTGGCAAATTCTTTAAATATGAAAACGTACTTACAGACTGTTAGTCAGAAGCGCCAGAAGCGCCATGCAAAGTTGGAACTGCCCCACTTTATAGAAACAGACACCGGCATTGTAGGCTACTCTCTCAGGAAACAGTCCTCGTCCTCCGTAAAATGCGCTGCACACATCTGAATATTTGGGTTGAACTGTTCTGGAACAGTGTTGTAAATACAACTTAACCACTGATTTCTAGTCGTGTCCATTTTTGGAAGGCCAAACAAAGTAGTTTCGCTTTCACAATGAAACACAGCGTCA
>NW_015547632.1:21584-31659 GCF_001515605.1 Sinocyclocheilus anshuiensis
TTAGTCAGAAGCGCCAGACTGTCCTTGCAAAGTTGGAACTGCCCCACTTTATAGAAACAGACACCGGCATTGTAGGCTACTCTCTCAGGAAACAGTCCTCGTCCTCCGTAAAATGCGCTGCACACATCTGAATATTTGGGTTGAACTGTTCTGGAACAGTGTTGTAAATACAACTTAACCACCGCTTTCACAACGAAACACACAGCGTCTTCACAACATGGCGGCGGCGGCAACAGCGAGAATAAAAGTTACGTCTTTTTTCTTTGCGTGAACATTTGGGCGGCGTTATACAAATCTTCCCACACAGTGACGTAGATATGTGGGGGCGTGTTAGAATGAGCCGTTTTAGGTAGGCGTGGTTGACTTAACTTTTATAAAGAATATCTCTTTGGATTTGAGACTTTAGTCATTGCAACTTTACACATCTTCTTTATGCACCAAGAGCTTGTAACACTAAAAAGAGAAAGGAAAAGTTGAAATCGCATCATATGACCCCTTTAAGGCCATCTGTGCGATTTCAAACATCATGCACGCAGTAACCAGCATTACCCTGACCACCAACCCCACGTCCACTCCCCTTAAAAAAATGTTACTTATTAAATGTTATTACTGATCTGCATAATTCACATGGGTCATGATTTTAGCCCGAAAAAAATAAAAAATAAAATTCTGGCTGCTGAGTGTGTAGCAAGCCTTAGTCTGTTAATTTGCAAAATGTAACAAGCAAATCTTACCCACTCCATCTTTCTCAGCTCCAGTGGGCGTCTCTCAGGCAGACCATCATGGCAACAGCTGAAGTGCTCATCCACCTGACACACAAGGTAAAAGAACATTAATTAGAATAAAGTGGCGATCACACTGCACTTTTCCTTCCATTGACTTCCATTAATACACATGTACGCATCAAACCGGAAACGCAAGCTTGTGTGAAAAGTTTCGCATTTCGCTGCATTCCAAAGTTCAAGCTTGGTGAACTCTTGACCTGCGAATTCACATCACGTGAAACTGTATGACCAACAGCAGTTTGATACATCACAGCATAATAGCTGAATTAAAAGAACATGAATGTAAAACTGCAGTGCTGCAGGAAAGTGAAGTAGATTGTATGTTTTTACATTTTAAATGTATTATTATGCGTTATGTGTTGAATTTAAATTTTTAAAACAATGCTGCAGAGCATGACATCATATCACGACCGTTGCAGCGTCTAAGAAAACTTTGCATGCTCAAAGTCTAGTGTGACCGCAGCATTCACAGCCCTTCACACAATCTAAAACTGAATAATATTTTGTGTATAATACGTAGAGCACACCTTTACTGTCCTGAGACCCTCAGGGGGTCCCTATAGGCAGGTGCACAACGCGCGTACACTTTGCTTATTACACACACAGGTGTAAGCAGCAGCACACAAACATTTGTAAAAATGAAAAATTAAATACCGCCGTGTAAATAACGAATCCGCCATGGTACGAGCGCAACTGGCTTTTAAAGAGGATGGGAGATGAGACTCTGATTGGTTTATGGCACGTTATGCCCAAAACACACCCATTACTCATTAAGAGAATAGGGACAACTCTTTTAGACCATGCGGCGACCATTTTTCCTGTCCTTAAACTAGCAAAAGTGGATTCGGGCATGCCCTAAGCGCAATTGCACCGTGCGCTTTACACCATGCGCATAGATCGTTAAAATAGGGCCCTTAGAATGACCAAGGGATAACTAGTTCTGCTGTGAAAAACAGTATCAAAATTCGATCAAAACTTATTTTCATGATGCGCCTGACAGTGACTTTTTAAATAAAAAAACAATATGTATACAATAGCGTATATTATACTTTGATGCCAGTTTTGGCCAACTGGTAAATCAGGTATTTGAACCAGTTTATTAAACCAGTTCATTCCTACCTCTAGTACTTAACTTCATGAAGTTATACAGCTTAAATGTGACTCTACAACTGGAGTAATGATGCAAAAAATTCAGCTTTGAGTTAAATTTACATTTTAAAATAATCAAATACAGTAGTCAACATATGAAGTGGACCAACACCTTTCATCAAAGTTGTTCTAAAACCAAAATGTGTTCTTGTCTTAGGACAACTTTGATTCACTTTTTTGAACCACTTCAAATGTTGACTACTGTATAAAGCAGTTATTTTAAATAGTAAACATGTTTCACAATATTAGTGCTTTTACTGTATTTTGGATCAAATAAATGCAGGTTTGGTGAACAGAAGAGAATTCTTTAAAACATTACAAATCTTACTGTTCAAAAAGTTTTGACGGATTGTGTGCATGTTACCATTTACTGACTTCTTTTCTTCTGGATGGCATTGATGCCATGATTTTACTTTAAAAATAGATTTTAATACATATTTTTCTGTTTTGATTATTTTCTGAAATTCAATTTGCTAGAATTTTAATGTGCATTTACTTGTCTGAGTAACAAGCAAATCTTACCCACTCCATCTTTCTCAGCTCCAGTGGGCATCTCTCAGGCAGACTATCATGGAGACGGTTGGAGTGCTCATCCACCTGACACACAAGGTACAAGAGCATTAATTAGCATAAGGAGATAAAAATGAGAAAAACTTCATTCACAGCCCTCCACACAATTTAAAACCGGATAATATAACATGCATGATCTGTTTAATCCATAGAGCACACCTTTTCTGTCCTGAGACCCTCAGGGGACCACCAAGGAAGAACACTGAGTAAGTTAAGAAGGGGAAAAACTAAATGTCTGATAACTTTAACAATGTCCAGGAATACAGACATGATGGGCTGCAACATTCACAGGAAGCTGTTTGTTCTGAAAGTACAATTATCTGCACGTTTTAGTCAAATTGAACTAAATCAAACTAAACACCATTTCAAATCATATTAAATATTGTTATGGATTTAATGTTATATAACAGGGATCCTCAAATCTGGCCCACGGGATCCACTTTCCTGCAGAGTTTAGCTCTAACCTTAATCAAACACACCTGAGCATGCTAATCAATGTCTTCAGGATCATTAGAAAATCGCAGGTAGGTGAGTTTGATCAGGGTTGCACTCAACTCTGCAGCGCACTGGCCCTCCAGGGCAAGATTTGAGGAACCCGGTTATATAAAAATGTAGGGTATAATAGGACATGACAGCAATATTGTCCATTTTAATCACGTTCCAAAAGTAATTTCAATGAAGTTACAGCTCAACAACAACAACAACAACAAAAACATGCATAACGTTACACCAAAAAAAAAAATTATGTTGGTACATACCATCAGTTTTGAAATCATGGTTCGGTATGATTTTAGTATAGCAGGAGAAAAAAATAATAATCAAAATTGCTTTCTTTAGTAAACAGTGGTTACTGAACAAATTGGGTCTCTCTTAAATGAACTATAACCAAAATTATTTAATGGATAAAAAATTTCAGCTAATGCCATAAATTACATAGGGAGTCCAATTACTTGCACATTACTATATTTAAGGTTTCATTTAACGGAACCCAAAGTATTAAATTGCAATACATTTTTAGATTATATAATAATCAACAAAATTGTATGCAAACATTTAAATTGCACATAGGGTAGTTTTTTACATTAACTTGGAAAAGCTCATTTCAAAATTATGCTTTTACTCTAATTCACTGTTGAAATATAATCATTTACTCACTGACTGAAGTGAAGTGAAGTGACGTGACATGTGGTCAAGTATGGTGACCCATACTCGGAATTAGTGCTCTGCATTTATCCCATCCAAAGTGCACACACACAGCAGTGAACACACACACCGTGAACACACACCCGGAGCAGTGGGCAGCCATTTATGCTGCGGCGCCCGGGGAGCAGTTGGGGGTTCGGTGCCTTGCTCAAGGGCCCCTCAGTCGTGGTATTGAAGGTGGGAAAGAGCGCTGTCCTCCCCCGACCTACAATCCCTGCCGGTACGAGACTCGAACCCGCAACCTTGGGTTACGAGTCCGACTCTCTAACCATTAGGCCACAACTTCCCTATCCCTATCCCCTGTCATGAATCATGACATTTAAACATACATTAAATAACTTTACCAAGTGATTAGTTTAACATTTACATCATGTTGACAACTTCATCTGTGGTGCATTTGGAATAGAATTTTCTTTAACTAGAGGGTATTGTAGTGTGATCCAGCCTTAATAAAACACAAATTAACAAAATGCATCATGTTTCATGTAATTGCTTAATCAGTGTTACAACCACAAAGGACACCAATAACACTGTTTGTGAATAATGTCGCACTTAACACTGCGTTTTAAAAGTTATTCAATGTTCAGAGTTTGATGGTTGGCTACAAAACCACTAGACATGGTTTTTTCTTTACTGTTAATTATATAGGTTAAGTTTTATTATAGGTTATGTATTTATATCTTAAAATCGCAGCTGGTTTGCGCTCTGTTGTTCATTTGAACCTTTAAAGGGATAGTTCAAATTATATCATTAATTACTCACCCTCGTGTCGTTCCAAAGCCATAAAACCTTTGTTAATCTTCGGAACAGAAATTAAGATATTTTTTATGAAATCCGAGAGCTTTCTTACCCTCCATAGACAGCAAGGGTCCTACCACAATCAAGGTTAAGAAACATAGTAAGGACATCGTTAAAATAATCCATGTGATGTCAATGGTTCAACTGTAATTTTATAAAGCTACAAGAATACCTTTTGTGCATAAAAAAAAAAAACTAAAATCAAGACACATGCACATGCTTTGATCTGCATGTAAGCAATGCATGTGCGTGGTGCTGCTGACAGAGAACACACATGCACCCTGTTTACGTTCAGAGGAAAGCACGCGCATGCGTAGTGGTACACTCCAAAATGGTGGCAGGGGGTGACTCGGGGGAGAAAACTTGTTGAATAAAGTCATTATGTTAGGTTTTTTGGCACACAAAAAGTATTCTCGTAGCTTCATAAAATTACGGTTGAACCACTGACGTGACATGGACCATTTTACCGTTGTCCTTACTGCTTTTCTGGGCTTTGTACTTGGTAGGACGCTTGCTGTCTATGCAGAGTCAGAAAGCTCTCGAATTTCATCAAAAATATCTTAATTTGTGTTCCGAAGATGAACAAAGGTTTTACAGCTTTGGAACAACACAAGGGTGAGTAATTAATCATATAGTTTTCATTTTTGCGTGAACTATCCCTTTAAATGGAAACACTTCAGCCGGTTCAAAGTAGTCATCTGATTGGTTGAATTCTACAGGATTTCTGGGAGACATGCGTGTCGCGTTCTTTAACGTCCTGTCTGGAAAACAAAGTGTTTTGTGACGCTAAATCCCCTTTAGGAAAAAAAAAAGAGCCGCTGTATTTATAACTTTGACAATAAGTGCATACCATGATAAACTAAATACTGGAGTATACGCATAAACGTTTTAAAATACGTCCAAGAGTTTTACATGTCAGTCAGTTATTGAAGTGGTATCAACTTTTCATTTGCATGCCCCTAAAGATGATGCTACACACAATGAACCGTGATTGGTTGCTTTACCTGTCAGTCAGATGGTCTCTCGGATGGTCCTTGGGCAATCAAAGGGGTTCAGACCTTCTGTTGTCAGCCTGAAGGCCTGGCTACACAAGACAAAGATTTTCTTAACTTTAGGGCTTTCATGCAACTGGGCACAAGAACAAATCACACTAAGATTTGGACTACAGCAAACATTCCCATTGTGAAATTCACATCAGAGTCCTCATGCTGTCAACAAAATACCAATATAGATTTTTGGTAGTCAACGTAATAATAAATGAACCAAACTCTTATTACAGTTATTATACGAATATGTTTTATGCTTTTCTGAAATTTGGTTTTCATTTTAGTGTGTATTTATTTGTTTTGGTAACAAGCAAATATTACCCACTCCATCTTTCTCATCTCCAGTGGGCATCTCTCAGGCAGACCATCATGGAGACGGCTGGAGTGCTTATCCACCTGACACACAAGGTAAAAGAACATTAATTAGAATAAGGAGAAAACACTAATTCACAGCCCTTCACACAATCTAAAACTGAATAACATAATATTTTGTGTTCAATCCATAGAGCACACCTTTTCTGTCCCGAGACCCTCAGGTGACTACCAAGGAAGAACACTGAGTAAGTTACCTATTTATTTTTTATTTTTTAATTGATGTTGAAAACCATCATCATTAGATTACTTTACGTTTTTACTTACCAACTCCATTTTGAGCTCCAGTGTGTCTCTTTAGCAAACCAGAAAATACTGAAATGCATATATGGATCAGGATCATTTTTTTTTGAAAATGGTAAACATTTTACCCTAAATAATGTGACATTCTTTTGATAACATCCATCAAGGCAGATGCATGTAACACTACATTTAACATTTAAAACCTTACAGTAAATTTATACTTACAGGTACTTCTGGTGGGAGACAGGAAAATCCAGTCTTGAGTACAGTACCAAATCAATGTACACGTACGTTATTTATTAATTTAAATAAGTTGCAAAATGCATCATTTCATTCATCAAAGCTACATACCAAATTAAATTATCTTCTGTATTGCAGCTGAAGAAAGGGCAATTCTGGAAACACTAGAGAAAATGGACATGAAGATCAACCATCTGACTTCATTGGTCCAGTCTCTAGTGGGGAACAGGCGTGTTGTACCCCAAATGCAGATGGCTGAAGAGGAAGAGGGTGGTGTCTTTCCTCTAGCATCTACTGCAGACCTAGATAGGCTGGAACAAAGATTGTCAGACAGAGGGTTTATGCAGAGAATGGTAAGAATCACTGAAACTGTCAAACCTACAACTACTAACAAAATGTAAACAAACTGTTTGTGTGCTAACATGTGTGTGCATGTTTACACACTACCAGTCAAAAGCATGGAATGATTAAGGTGAAATGTTGTTGAAAGAAGTCTCTAATGTTCACTCCATTTATTTGCGAATATATACAATTATTTATGAAAAATATAACAGAAACAGTAATACTCTGAAATGTTACAATAATAAGCTGTTATTTTAAAATATTTTTAAATACTCATTACTCCAGCCTCCAGTGTCACATGACCCTTCAAAAATCATTATAATATGCTGATGCTGCTCAGTTATTAGCAATTATTACTGGCAGTTATTAATAATGGTTCATCTTATCAGTGTTAATTATCATCAAAAACAGTTTTTGCTACTCATTATATTTTATGGAAACCATAATTATTTATTTTTTCCAGGATTCTTTGAAAATTAGAAATAACACTGATTTGCAGGGGTTAAAATCGGATGTTATGTTGGGGGGCTCTGGTTTCAGCCTTTTGAGGGGTGGGCGTGTGTGCAAGTATATAACAATAATAATAATAATAATAATAATAATAATAACAACAACAACATAGTTAGTCAACGTTACATTTGCTAACAATATAATATTCATTATGTTAAAGGCACAATATGTAATTTTCGCCGCTGGAGGGCGCGTATTCAAAATAAACAAATACCAGGTAGCGTAGTTTGATGACACCGTGACTGAGTGTGGAATCATGGGAGTTGTCGTCTTCATCCCCACAGCCGATGCAATCCGACGGGACTAAGGCAGAAATCATGTTCATGGATGAGCTAATGATTTATTAACGCAGTAGAATGAAGCAGAGGCTGAAAGCCGTCGAAGCGAAACGAGGCCGCTGAACGAGCGCGACACACGCCTCAAAAGCAGCGGAGCTTTTATTATGCCACAGTCGACCGCTTCCGCTCCTTCCGGTCGTGCGTATGTGGGGGAAAAAAGCAGCGCTATTTTATCATACTAGATACATTTGAAAGTTCTGTTATAATGCTACTCTGTGCGGTCGTCACCGGTCTATTAAAACGCACAACATATTAAAGCGTCTTTGGCGTTTCCATGTTTTCTACAAAACAAAACTGGAAATCGAGGGGGTTATGACTGCTATGACATTAGCAGGCGAAACAATGACACTATGGACACGGTCCGTGTCACTAGTTAAAATTGATTATTTCTCTGGATTTAAACATTCTTCGAAACATTTGGGATAATGTAAGTACACAAGTCAGCAAAATATATAACACTGTTCTAGTGGTTTTTGGATATTTTAATAAAAAAATCTTGCATATTGTGCCTTTAATTCTTTGTTAATTGTTATAATGTAAAAAAAAAATGTTTCTTTGGAATTATAGTCATTTTGAAAAGTGATCATTTCATATAATACCACAATAGGGCAATCATGAAAGTCCAAAAACCAATGGCGCACGACCAAGAAAACAACAAGAAATAAATCTTGTACTAATTTTTTAGAAATTTTAATATTAGTATAGGGATACTGGAATGCAGAAATACTACACAGAACTAAGTTTCCGTACGTACATTTATAACACTATTCTTTGTATTATATCACCTTTGCGTCAAATTACAAAAAAACAGTTGACGCTAATGCGAGGGTGTTTCTAATGCAGCGTCTATGGGAGAGACCGTAAATTTGACATTGTTCTCTCTTCTGACTGCCGTTATCAGTCTCTCTCAATTTTTTTCCTTTTATTGAAAGTCACGAAAACACTATCGTGGAGTTTTTTGTTTTGCTATTTGAGCAAATGGGAAAGCAAAAAATATATTTGTGGTACTCTCCCATTCACTGCTCTTCAAGTTAACCCAACTATGACGACTTCCGCTGCTGAGAAACCCGGAAATGTGAAAAGGGTCCATTACAAAGCATTGCGAGTTTCACAAAACAGCATAGGATACTGATAAAGGAAACCAGCAACAAAAAAGGAGCAAACAATCATCTATATCAGACTGTACGTTGCTGTTTGGTTGTCATGCAACATCAAACCACATTTACAATATGTGTCACAGGTGAATATTTGTAGGCTATAAGCATTTTAGGTTTCTTTTCGTGTTAATTTAAGCATGTTATTAAAGAGCCCTGTTTCATGTAAAAAAAATTATTCTCAAGCACACACGAAAGGCTATACATTTTTACTTTTTTGCAAAGGTCCATTTAGGGCCTCTGTATGTTATTACCTTGAGAAAACATAATGCTAAAATTAGAAATATGAGCCTGAAAATGTATAGGAACTCTGCTTCACTGTTACTTTTCAATTTAATGTCTCCTAGACAAATAAAAGAATTATTACTTACCACAAACTTTCCATTTTGAATGGCAGTGCACCATGGTTTACACAAAAACATGAAGCAGTACAACCATTTTCACCTTTGATAATAATAATAATAAATGTTTCTTGAGCAGCAAATCAGCATATTAAAATGATTTGATCATGTCCTGCTGAGAAAATTCAGCTTTGCATCACAAAAATAAGTTATATTTTAAAATAGTTAAATATAGTTCCTATAAATGGTTTCATAATATTAAATTATACTGCATTTTCAATAAAATAAATGCATTTTTGGTGAACATAAGAGGCTTCTTTCAAAAGAAAAAAAAAACTACAAAATCTTAATTGTTCCAATCTTTTAACTGGATGTGTATAGAATACAGGTCAATTTAATGCTAAAATATTACTTAAAAATGTGCCTGTTGAAGGTGAACAGATTATCCATCAGTGGCGGGCCAAGCATGAAGAAAACTGTATGGAGGATTTGCTCCAAGGTGTTCTCCACTGACGTCGCCCGGCAGCTGAACTGGTGCGGGAGGGGAGACAAGAGAGGGATCCGAACAGATTATCTATCAGTGGCGGGCCAAGCATGAAGAAAACTGTATGGAGGATTTGCTCCAAGGTGTTCTCCACTGACGTCGCCCGGCAGCTGAACTGGTGCGGGAGGGGAGACAAGAGAGGGATCCGAAAATCCAACATCGGAGCACTCCTAATAGGTAAGTTCAATAATGTTGTATAAATACAAGCAATAGAATTAATGGCGGAGCTGTCATTACAGCATTAGTCAGTACAACTAAAATAATGTATAACAGGTTTCAAATCGGTCAAACATAATCTGACGTAGCATCAGCCGTTATCAAAAATATTTAGAAATTATAATAACTTGATAAAAACTTAAATGAGACTTAAAACATCAGTTAAACCCTTTAGAAATCCATTTGCCCAACCAAAACGCACGCGAAACAACTTATGGTATACT
>NW_015547632.1:31778-32882 GCF_001515605.1 Sinocyclocheilus anshuiensis
ACGAAGCAGATATTGTCCTCTTTTGGAAGACCAAACGAAGTAGTTTCGCTTTTACAACGAAGCACACAGCGTCTTTGTGACATGGCGGCGGAAACAACAAAACTACAGCGAGAATAAAAGTTACGCCTTCTTTCTTTGCGGGAACATTTGGGTGGCATTATGCAAATCTTACCACATAGCGACGTAGATATGTGGGGGCCTGTTAGAACGACACGTTTTAGGTAGTTGTGGCTGACTCTTAACTTTATAAAGAATATCTCTTTGGATTTGAGACTTTAGTCTTTGCTATTTCTGGGATAATATGAATGACTGTACGACTGAAATAATACTGTGTAGTTGAAAAGACTGTGTGAAGCTGTTTCTTAACCAAACATGGTAACTCTCTGGGAGTCAGCGGCAGTGCGAACGCAGATTTGAATGATCCGGCAAGACTTTGTCAAAGATTTAATAGACACGGGAGAATCGTTGTCATTTAGAAATTAGATCGTGTGGTTGTCTGAATCGAGATCGCAATCTTTTAATGATTAATCGTGCAGCTCTAATACACAACTTAATTTGGAAGTTATTATAAAACCCATCGCAGGCACAACACAATTAGTTTTAAAATATACACGTACCTTAAGAAAATCTACCCTTGCAACTAACCTAGACGTGTCTTCTGCACAGCATGGCACATAGTTAGGTTGAATAACGCGGGAAGAGCTTTGACGTAGTGTTGGGTCGTTCTTGAACGATCCGTTCATTTTGAACGAATCTTTAATGTGACTCGGGAAGAACGAGTCGTCTCACAATGCAGTCTGAGCCGGAAAGAGATTTGATTAGTTCATCTCTCGAGTCTTCGGGTTTGAGTCGTTCATTCATCACGTGACAGCCCCATAAGCTTACCCTATGCAGTCTGAGCCGGAAAGAGAATTGATTAGTTCATCTCTCGAGTCTTCGGGTTTGAGTAGTTCATCTCTCGAGTCTTCGGGTTTGAATCGTTCATTCATCACGTGACAACCCCATAAGCTTACCCAATGCAGTCTGAGCCGGAAAGAGAATTGATTAGTTCATCTCTCGAGTCGGGTTTGAGTCGTTCATTCATCACGTGACAGCCCCATAAGC
>NW_015547632.1:32975-54294 GCF_001515605.1 Sinocyclocheilus anshuiensis
TTAGGGAAGTAACACGTAACATTTTAATTATATTTTGCTAAAATTAACGAAATGACTCGAAAAAAGATTTGTTCATTTTGCTGAACGAGCCTCAAAGGTCCGAGTCGGTAAAATGATCCGAACTTCCCATCACTACTTTGTGCACCCCAACTCACGTGCGTCTTCTTCTTGTTTTTTGGCTGTCGGCGTCGAACCAGCATTAGTTGTTCTTTATGCTAATTAGATAACTTTGTCCGATTTATTCAGAAGAACCAGATAAAGAAAAAAATATCTGACGTACATTTCAATGTAAGTGGAAGCAGGTTGCTCAATATTTTTACATTTTGTAATGGTTTCTTTTAACATACAGCTTCAGCTATGAGGAATCCCGTCCTTCTGTCTCCAACCAAAGCAGATGCGGAAAAATTTCTTAAAGATTTCCTACGCTTGGCCCCAGGGAGGATTTAACTTTTTATGTATCTTTTATGTATGCCTGTATATATGTTACAAATAGTGTATTGTTGTTTGCATAAACTGTTATCTTGTTTTTGTATGAATCAAATGTTTTGTTTACCTGTTATTAAATTATTTTTTTTATAAAATCAACAAATGTGTGTTCTTTTAGTTGAGAGTGTGGTTTATTTATTGATTATCATGTTTGGTAATTGTAACATGCATGAGGGAGGATTATTATAGATATCGCGAGGGTATTTTATTAAAATAATGGGAGGGGGAAGTTTTGATAAAACGACGTCTGTCCTACATCAATCAGACATCTTGCAGATGTATGAACATCTGATTAACATCGTTTAAAGAGCGGATCCTAGACGTTCTAAATTATTTATGTCTGGAATACATAGGCTAGGCGTCGTCTTAACAGCTGGCAGGGACGTCTCGGCAAAGTATGCCAGATGAGCAAACACCCTAAAATATACATCTGCCAGACGCAAAAGACGACATCGCACAGAAGTCTCCGCGACATGCGTGTGCTATCTATTGCCTTATATAGTGGTTGTCTTATTGTTTGTGGGCTTTGTGTTAAAAAAAACCTGGCTTTTAATACTTTCGCTAGGTATTTGAGTAAATGAAAACACAATACTTACATTTCAATGTGAATTCCCCCACAGAACTCTCACCCGCTGTTCTTTGAATATAAACACCGTCGTCATCTGCGCGCAAGTGATTCTGGGATATGGTAGGGTGCGAAGTGTCCATCAGATGTACACTTCATTTTCCCGGGGAAAGGGAGGGCGCACTCCGAGTCCACGCACTTCAGTTTCCAAAACCTAACAAAGATTCCCTGTATTTAGATAATTGGCGCCCGATTACTTTACTTAATTCAGATTATAAATTGTTAGCTTCCCTTTATGCAAACAGACTGAAGCCATGCTTAGAATAAATTGTTTCTCTTTCCCAGTCTGGCTTCATGAACGGCAGGCACATAGCAAATAATATACGTTTAGTGTTAGATATTCTAGACTATAAGGAATTAAACGATAAAGCAATTATTTTATTTTTAGACTTTTATAAGGCCTTTGATACGGTCGAACACGAGTTTATGTTTGAATCTCTGCACTGAAAAAAATGATACTTTGGACCAACCTAAAAAAATTACTGTAATTTGTTACAGCTAAATTTATTAGTTTTTCTCAAACTATATTTTTGATTTGGTTGAAACTTTAAATTTTAATTTAATATCAATCAAAATAGTTATTCTACCCAAGATAAAAAATTACATTGAAACAAAGTTAAAATATTGCTTTTTATGAAGACCAAATAATTATTTTTTACTTTGGTACAACTTAAAATTTTTACTTTGGAAAAACTTACTTTTTACCATAATAGATAATTTTTCGCAACGGATACAAAAATCAAAGAATATTTTCAATTGTTGTTTACAAAGAAATTTAACCATTTATGGTCGTGTTTTGATATCTAAAGCAGAAGGTATTTCTAGGATTGTTTACCCAGCTTTGTCTTTATATGTTGACCGAAAAACATGCTCATCTATCGACTCCATGTTATTTAAATTTTTGTGGAAAAATAAAACTGAATATGTTAAAAGGAAGATGCTGATTAGAAATACTTTGGAGGGAGGTGTGAATGCTTTGGACTTTAGTACTCTGTCAAGTTTTTAAAATTGGTTGGATTAAACGTTGCCTGAATGCTGACCCTAATTTGTTATGGTTTTATATTCCTAAACTGATCTTTGATAAATGTGGAGGTTTAAATTTTTTGTTAGCTTGTGATTTTAGTTGCAATAAACTCCCAGTTAAGCTCGCTAATTTTCATAAGCAAGCTCTGGACGCTTGTAAGCTTGCCTTCTGTCACAATTTTTCCCCTCATAGATGTATTCTATGGAATAATCAGAATGTGCTGCGTGGAAAAAAATCTGTCTTTATGAAAAACTGGTTTAACAAAGGTGTAATTTTTGTTTTAGATTTGTTAAAGGATGGTAACTTCTATTCCTATTCCGAATTTTCAGAAATCTTTGAAGTGGATACCTCACCTAGAGTGTATGAATGGGTTATTAATTCTATTTCACCTAAACTGTTACATTTGGTTAGGGCAAATTGTTACAGACCTTCAAAATGTGAAATGCCAAAGATTTGTATTGGAGGTCTGGAGCCTTCTAATGTTAAATGTAACAATTTCTGGATTAGAAAAATCCTTATTAAGAAGTTTAGTTGTCATCCTAAAGCATTTTATAAGTGGAAAATAAATTACCCTTTTCTTTCTACTATTAAAATATGGGCCGGTATTAACAAGTTTCTGTTACCTAACAAGATGAAAGAACTTTACTATAAGATTCTTCATATGTACTATCCCTGTAATTCTTTACTCTCAAAATTTAAGTTGGACATCTCTTCACAATGCACATTCTGTAATTCTAATTTGGAAACAATATCACACTTATTTTTTGAATGTGAGTATGCAAAGGATTTTAGGAAAGAAATATCTTGGCTTGTTTTCTCAGCTTACAACAAACTTTTTAGTTTTGAGGTAATTAATGCACTATTTTTAATTTGGGAATCAGGATCAAAGGAGCTGGATGATATCTTAAAACTGTTAACTCTTTTTGGCCTATTTCATCTTCACAAATGTAAAGTTACTGATTGTATGCCCAATTTTAGGATTTTTTGTATTGATTTGAAATTATTTCATGAATCTCTCTGCTCATCACTTAATAAGAAAGCTGCTAAAACTACTGTATTGATGGAAAAAATATTGACTTTGATGTAAGGGTTACCTCCTGTGTATTCTTTGAAGTTGACATTTTATGTGTAATTTTCCATTTAAGTTTGTTTTTATTTTAATTTATTTATGATTTATTTATAAAAAATAAAAAAAAAGATGTTTAACTTTTTATTTATTTGTTTTTGTTCTGTTTATATTTCATTTTTATTATTCTTTATGTATTTATTGTTTTGTATTCTGGTTGTGTGTATTTTATTGCTATGACTGTATCCCCTGTGAACGTTATATCTTCAAGAAAAAAAAGGAAAAAAAAAAGAAAAAAAAACATTAGATATACACTTCATTTTCCTGGGAAACGGAGGGCGCATTTGAAGTCGCTTTCGAAATACGTCAGCCTTCGTCTTGTCACATGACGAACACTGAACCTTAATTCAACACAGCTGTCGAGGCTGTTAACTTACTTACAACTTAATCAATGTGCTAGCCATTATTTTTACAAAGGCTTCCCAGCAAACACAAAACATTTGTACAACTTTTCACAACGCTGTATTTTGGTTGCAAAATTGGTTTTAAAAACGTTTTTTAAATAATAAAAATAATGTAACCAAAATAAAACGTTTTAGAAACGTTGTTGAAAATACCAACCTGGTATGTTTTCTTTAAGTAGTCAAAAAAATGTAAATATCAAGTTTGTCTACAACGAAAACAAAACCAGACCAATCTGCAACTTTTGGGAGACATTTTATTCAGGTGTTAAAATAACGTAATCTGGACATTGGAATAAGGCATTTAAAAAATGTCATGACAGTACCAAAATCTCCTATGCTACGTTCTGTTTGTGTAAAAATATTAGTAAAATAACAGTAACATTTTAACATTAAAACGACACCGTGATGAGTAACAGATGAGACTGCAGCCGAGCATCTGATATCAAAAGGACTTAAAGGTAATAGGCTCTGTGAATGCTTACTTTCAGTTGTCTCTGCTCATTTGACCTATATATTTGAATCTATTAATCCACTTATCGATTATTGTTGTTTACTAGATAATTGTCTTAACGAGTTAGCAGTGTCGATTAAACCGCTCATAGAGTGTAAACAAATGAATGCATATTTTTAATGCTATATTCAGTTCATGGGATTCATTTAAATGTTTGATGTTTTTGCACTATTCTATGCAGTCCAATAAAGAAATGTATTCATTCCAATTCAGAAATATAAATTCACATATGTGTGAAACACTTTTAAATATATTGAAATATATTTTGAAAATATATTTTAAAAGTGCATAGAACATAAAGCTCATGTTGCATGTGTTTATATGTGTGTGTATGTGAAAATATATCCATGCCTTATTTCTACACCACGTTTACTGCTTCTAAAGCTATTATATTATATTATATTGTTTTATAGCCTATTATATATAAACTGACTTCAAACGTTGTTCCCTTTCGATTCGTTCACTTCAACATTGCATTTGCTAATGCTTTATGGGGAAACCCTTTCCTCAAATACTACTGAAGCCTGAATCGCGGCAGTACAACTGGCCAATGGCGTTCAAGCACGTGAAATATGAGGGGCTCCCCTTCTCTATATAAGGCAGCGCTTGTACATCATCCATTCCGAAACTTTTCCTTCAGCCAACCTTCTACAAGAAGCAAGAAGCCAATCAAAGACTACTCACCGTGATCTACATGCTGCAGCGGACACGCTTTCTCTTCCCCTGCTGTGATCTGGTGAGCTTCGGACAAATTACCTCTCGCGTTTGCCTCTCCTGCGCAGAGCCAATCGAAAATTTTGATGGCCACGAGTCATGTGTCTTCTGCCTGTGTCGCGCCCACGCAGAGGCTGCGCTTGGGGGGTCGGACTGCCCCCACTGCGGAGATATGATTCTCTGGACTCTCAGGCTCCGTGTGGCCATCATCCAAGGTGATGAACTCGCCCAAATAGCCCTGCCGCGCTCTTCCTCTGCAGCCTCTTTCGAGCCAAGGAGGAAAGTGGCGCGAACTTCTGATGTGGATCTGTCAGGGTCAGGTGACCAGCTTGCGCCAGCTCAGTGCCCACGCGCTCCTCACCCCCCTGCTGCAGGTCCCCTTCCAGTGCGCTTTATGACCGCCGATCTCCGCCCCTCCCACGACACGCAAGATGTGGGGTCCTTCGGTGCCATGGAGGGTGCTGAGGATGATGCCATTTCGGTGGCAGCGTCTGCGAGGGAGGAGTGGTCCAACAGCCCGTTGGATTACACCGCGCCCCACGGCAGCGACACGGGGGACCTCCATCATAGTGATGTCGAGCTCCTAAGCGTCCTGACCAAGGCGGTTGATGAGCTCGGTTTGGAGTGGGCGCCTCCTGCCGAGCCGGCCAGAAGTCGTCTGGACGAGTGGTACCTCCAGTCGGATCGCGGACGAAAGGACATTCGGTGGCAGCGTCTGCGAGGGAGGAGTGGTCCAACAGCCTGCTGGATTACACTGCGCCCCACGGCAGTGACGTGCGGGACCTCCATCATAGTGATGTCGAACTCCTACGTGTCCTGTCCAAGGCAGTGGATGAGCTAGGTTTGGAGTGGGTGCCTGAAGCCGTCTGGACGAATGGTACCTCCAGTGAGACCGCAGCCGGAAGGACACCCTGCGGAGGCCCGACCTCTTTTTCGCTGCTCACCAGTCGAGTGCACAATCCGGGATCCTCCCTCCTGTCTTCTGTGGACGCCGCTGACCAAGTGGGGTATGTTAAACTCCCCACCGTGGAAGAATACTATTTATGTAAACGCTGCGTAACTTTGCCGTGTTTTAATGGGCGCGCGCTGAACATTCGAGTCACATTTAAACCATGATTTAAACAAGAACGGAGGGAGTTACCCTGGAAATGGGGCGGCAAACCAGCAACTCAACGGACAAGTAGCAAAACTCCGTCTCTCGCTGCTGTTTTCACTGCTTTCAGGTACATTTAGTCCCTAAAATTACACAAATGTTGAACAGAAGCGTGTCACTTACATGTAAGAATGTGTCAGGAACAATTGTATGTATTATTTGTGTAATTTTAGGGACTAAACGTACCTGAAAGCAGTGAAAACAGCAGCAAGAGATAGAGTTTTGCTACTTTGAGTTGCCGGCTTGCCGCCCCATTTCCATGGTAACTCCCTCCGCTCTAGTTTAAATCATGGTTTAAAACGCGGCCATTAAAACATGTCAAAGTTACGCAGCGTTTACATAAATAGTACAGAAAAGCAGTGGCGGCTCGTCAGGGGAGACAGGGGAGGCACAGCTTCCCCATAATTTTGAGGTGAAAATGGGAGGAGGACGATTTAATGTTAATAAAATTCAAAAGTCAGATAAAATATCCTGAAACTTGATAACGTATTGTTTAAGTGGATAGCAGGCCTATATCAAACTGTCAATGGAATGAGAATATCAAAGCAGTATTGAGAATATAAAACAACGTTTGAAGTCAGTTTATATATAATAGGCTATAAAACAATATAATATTGTAATATACAGGCACGTGCACACATAGACATCAGAGGGAGCTTGAGCACCTGCCCTTTTTCTTCCTAGAGAGAAAGTGCCCTTTTTTCTGGGGAGTTTTTTATTTTATTTTTTATAAATGAATATATGTATATATGTGTGCGTGTGTGTTTCTGTTTGCGCACAGCTTTCCCTGTCAAACAAATAAAAAATCAAACTATCAGGTCGGGTCGGGAAATGTTGAAACTCTGTCGAGTTCTGATGCCTTTCTCCCCTCCGCCGTGTATCACGCACATCACAATCACAGACAGAGAGCCGCAGAAGTGAAGCCCTCCCTCCCTTTCCTGATCACAAAATTCAAGATATGGGGGCAGAAATGTATATATTTGTATAATTTCATATGGTTAATCAGTATCACAATCAGTTTTTTCCACCAAAAATCAGCATGATTACAAATGTGATATTGATATTATACAGCAGTTCAATAAACAAGAATTTAATATTAAGACACTTATGTTTTAGACACAATATTGTCTGTTTTTGCTCTATTTTGCAATGAAATATAATTCCAATTTGCGTCTGAGCAACATGACTCTGTTTTGTTCCTGAATGAATCAATCGTTTAAATGATTTGGTTCAGTCGCAATGACTCACTTATTAACAGTGACTTGCTGCCACCTACTGGCAGTTTTAATTTCACATTTAAAGTATCTTTTCATTTAAAAAAAAAAAAAAAATTCAAATATCAGTATTATTTTTTTTAGTATTAGTTTTATGTTTAAAATATCAAAACAGTATTAATGCATTTGTAACTGCAGGTTAAATGCATTCATGTCCTGCATGTAAAAATGCCCATTAAAGATAAAAAAAAAAAATCAATTTAAACTAATTGGAAAAGATTACTTTCTATCACTGCTGTGAACGGATGACCACACAAAATATGCAGAATATGAAAAACTTTAGGAGTCAGCTGTCCATGGTAGTCCTTCAGATATCAGCACGATAACACACTCAGCAAAAATATAGTCTAATTATCGTTATCGATAAAATCCCAGAAAATATTGAGATATATTTTTGTCAATATCGCACACCCCTAACATATTTAAAGTTTTGTTTAGAAAAATAAATAAATAAATATGAGAAGTGCCCCTTTTTCTACTTGAGCCCCTGCCCCTCAAAATGTCTGTGCACATCCCTGGTAATATAATATAATATAATATAATATAATAATAGCTTTAGAAAGAGTAAACGTGGTGTAGAAATAAGGCATGGATATATTTTCACAGACACACACATATAAACACATG
The DNA here is from genome assembly GCF_001515605.1 of Sinocyclocheilus anshuiensis. NCBI lineage: Eukaryota > Metazoa > Chordata > Actinopteri > Cypriniformes > Cyprinidae > Sinocyclocheilus > Sinocyclocheilus anshuiensis. The sequence goes on from NW_015547632.1 coordinate 40,920, forward strand.
CAACATGAGCTTTATGTTCTATGCATTTTTAACATATATTTTCAAAATATATTTCAATATATTTAAAAGAGTTTCACATATATGTGAATTTATTACATTTCTGTATTGGACTGCATAGAACAGTGCAAAAACATCAAAAATGTAAATGAATCCCATGAATTGAATATAGCATTAAAAATATGCATTCATTTGTTTACACTCTATGAGCTGTTTAATCCACACTGCTAGGTTAACTCGTAATGACAATTATCTAGTAAACAACAGTAATCGATAAGTGGATTATTAGATTCAAATATATCGGTTAAATGAGCAGAGACAACTGAAATTAAGCATTCACAGAGCCTATTACCTTTAAGTCCTTTTGATATCAGATGCTCGGCTGCAGTCTCATCTGTTACTCATCACTGTGTCGTTTTAATGTTAAAATGTTACTGTTATTTTACAAATATTTTTACACAAACAGAACGTAGCACAGGAGATTTGGCATGGTTGTATTTTGGTACTGTCATGACATTTTTTAAACGCCTTATTCCAATGTCCAGATTACATTATTTTAACACCTGAATAAAACGTCTCCCAAAAGTTGCAGATTGGTCTGGTTTTGTTTTCGTTGTAGACAAACTTGATATTTACATTTTTTGACTACTTAAAGAAAACATACCAGGTTTTTTAACAGGTATTTTCAACAACGTTTCTAAAACGTTTTATTTTGGTTACATTATTTTTATTATTTCAAAAACGTTTTTAAAACGTTGTACTACATTACCTAATTGCAACCAAAATACAAAAGTTGTAAAAACGTTTTGTGTTTGCTGGGAAGCCTTAGTAAAAATAATGGTTAGCACATTTATTTGTAAGTTAACAGCCTCAACAGCTGTGTTGAATTAAGGTTCTGTGTTTGTCATGTGACAACACTGTAGCATACTACTCTGAAACATTTTGTTGCTTAATGTATACTGTTTCACACCCTATTCTTAAAAAAAATAGTAGGCAGTATGCACTGTATACTGGACAGTAGGCAGTAAGCTATTGCTGTGTCCCAATTCATAGGCTACGTCCTTCGAAGTGCGCATTTGAAGGCCGATTGCATCATGGCGGCGCGACGAAAGCTGTCCCAATTCAAAGACCGCGTCCTACGAAGGCTGCATTTGAAGGCCGATTGCGTCACCGCGGCATGACGAAGGCTGCCGCAATTTTAACGCGATGTCAAATGCGTCCTCCGTTTCACCGGCAAATGAAGGATACATGAGATGGATCCTTCGCAGCCTACCCTATCCCAGAATTCATAGCGTGCCGGTGACGACGGGACTTTTATTCAATTTTTATTATTTATTTATTTTCTAGCAAGATATGTCCACAAATGTTTTAGGCAAACTTGATGTTCCAGAAATATGATTTTTGAAGTATTTTGTACGTCCTGCTATCATATTTTCTAACCTTAAGATTGCAGCCCTGTCTTAATAATGTTCTTTCCTTTTTCCCTTCTTTTAGGACAGTTTTGGAGAAAATGGTGCTTCTGGGAAACTTAAAAATGAAATGAATTAAGTTGTTTATTACTTTTGTAATTTAAGTTATTTGTAAATGAAGCAAAGTAATTTATGTGTATTGTTTTAGTTGAAACTTGTAAATAAAAGATGAGAAGAAGGCTAGACTCGGAGCATCCTTCGAAGGCCGTGTCGGCCGCATCCTTCAAAGGACCCGTCCTCCGAAGGATGCCGTCTTTGAATTGGGACACAGCTAGTATGTTATGCCACTTCGAACACAGCCTGTGTCAATGCAACACTGACGTCTTCACTTCCAGGTCAGGAAGCTGTCAATCAAAAACCCACCAGCCAATGGGAACCCACTGCTGCTAGCCACGCCCCCACGAGGGATTTGTGCCAGAATGGTAAACGAAAACTCAAGGAGCGTAAATGAAAACTTAAGAAGCGTAAATGAAAACTCGGACAGCGCATTTGTATATTTAGATCAGCGGAAGGAAAGTGGAGCAAACTTGTTAGCAAAGCATGCGGTTCTAAGGAGTATTTTTTTTTTCAGTTTCACAGACATTTTATTAATTTTCAGTTTAGATTTTCATTACTTTCTTAAGACGTTACGTTCAAAATTAATTGCACAAATCTGGGAAGTGGGTGTAGCCTTTTGTTTGGGGATGGAGCAGTCATTTTAGGAAGCAAAGCTGCATGCGACACAGTGCCACAAATTGGTAAGATAAATAGCACTGTTTAACATGTTTAAAATGAAATATCTTTATATAAAAAAAATATATGCATGTGCATCAATATGTAAATAAGTTTGATTATTAAAATACTTATTTTGTTTTTATTTATATACTAAAACTGTGTTTTTTTGTTTGTTGCCTCAGGCCAACATTGTGCAGTTAGAGCACTTTTGTTCAGGCAATAGGCCTATCATGCTATAATCAAGTGTGGATGCATATTAGAACCATATGGTGCATTCAAGTCCTCCTATGAATTTTATGTTTACGAGCTCTGAAAACTCAAAGAATGTGCATTATGTGTGTAATTGATATTTATTATTATTATTATTATTATTATTATTATTATTATTATGCTGCCACAGAGAATCAAGCCTATCAGCTGATAAACTGACTAAATGAGTAGTGTTTTCTGGCAAACTTTATCTTCACACACACAGTGACACACACGCAGGCACACACACGCAGGCACACACGCAGTGACACACACAGTGGCACACACATAGTGACACACGCAGTGACACACACAGTGGCACACACATAGTGACACACACACAGTGACACACAGTGGCACACACACAGTGACACACACACGCAGTAGCACACACGCAGTGACACACACGCAGTGGCACACACACAGTGGCAGACACACAGTGACACACACAGTGGCACACACACAGTTTATGAGCTCTGAAAACTCAAAGAATGTGCATTATGTGTGTAATTGATATTTATTATTATTATTATGCTGCCACAGAGAATCAAACCTATCAGCTGATAAACTGACTAAATGAGTAGTGTTTTCTGGCAAACTTTATCTTCACACACACAGTGACACATACGCAGGCACACACACAGTGACACACACGCAGTGGCACACACACAGTCTTCGTCTTCCTCTAGTGCAGAGTCAGAGACTCCAAATTTCTTGCAAACTGGAAACTTTTAATAAAATGTACCATATTATTGTAGTCAGGTTTATTGTTTTTTGTTAGAACACATGGCTCCTCCTCCTCCTCTTCGCCATCCTGAGCCTGCACTGTCATCATCCTTCTCTGGCAGAAAAAAGAGAGAATTACCTTGTTAATGTCGCTAATGTATGTACACAACCAGTCAAAAATATGGAATCTTTCCAGATTTTTTCCGCCCAATGTTTTCAAAAGTCTCTTCTGCTCACCAAGGCTATATCTATTTGATCAAAATTACTGTACACAGTAGCGTTGGGACGATAGACGATGCCATCTTCCATCACCGATGGCTGACAGACATCACAATGTTAAGCCGGCATCGTGATTCCGTTAAAAAAACATAGCATAATTATAAAACATAATTAATCACACAATATTGCTCAGTGCAATGCATGCTTTCAATTTCCGCTCAGTTACTTCAAATACATTTTGTTTTTCTGATTACTTAATAATAACATAATGAAGTTGTTCCTGATCACAATAAAAATTACATTCAAAACAGTTTTTATTGTGCAAAAACGTCAAACGAATTATTGGCAAATTATAATACAGCAACAAAATTCTAAATTATTTAAATTAAATTAGATTAAATAGGTTAGAACATGCAGGTCAGATCGTAGGTGTTGGATAATAAATATGTTACAATAAAATACATCTGCAAGATGTCTGTTAAAGATTGCTTCATCTGGAAAGCATCTGCTGTGTACAAACATCTGATAGACGTCTCTAAGATGTCAGTTTTACATACATTCTAAATCATAAACATCTTAAAGACATCTTCTAAATGTCTATTTGACATCTGATAGGAAACGTCCTACAGATGTATTGCAGATGAGCAGACACTCTAAAAAAATATGTCTTGCAGATGTAAATGCAGACGGCTAATAGATGTCTCCGTGATGTACATGTGCTGTCAGGGATCACTCCTTAGGCCCGGGTATACTTCACTTTCCGCGTTCATCTGATGTCATCATCTTTACCATAAATGCTAAATACCATGTACTTCACCTTAGTTTTTCATGTGATGCAATGTCAGGACATAGGATCAGCAGATATTAAACAGATTCTTAAATTTGTAATCCCACAATCCCCCCTTTGAGAGTTCTAATAACTCTCACATAATACAAATTTAAACCTCCATAAGCCCACCCAGTCAACAATTTGATCTCACACATCGCATGATCTCACGTGTTGACTGGGCATTCTATAGCCTATGCTTGTTAACATAAGCCCCATCTTACAGTCATGTAACTTTAAAAAAAGTTACAGGCACATATAACTTATTCTGTGTCTTGTCCTAGATTTACTTAGGTGCAATAGTTCTTTTCAGAACCATAACGGTTGACACATATACGACAAGGGATGTTAACATGTCGTACATGTTAACATGACTTTCCCACGTACAGTCGCTCAGATGACTCTTTGTTCTCATGAAGCTTGTTCATAGATGTCTGATGTGATGCTTTACACCGGGGTGCCACTTATGAAGATGACATGGCATATACACATACCTGCAACACAAGAAAACAAAGAAACAGCAGACCAGCAGTACTCATGCATAGACTGAGAGGTGAGAGGTGTGGCTTCCAAGGTCATTCCTAGTCTTAGGCAGGTTCTGGAAGGTTGGAAGAAGCCTAGCTTACTGTCGAGAGAGTGGCCAGGTCGCATGTCGGCTATGCAATTCAGTTCGCCCGGCGTCCCTCCAAGTTCAGTGTCATCTGCTTCACGGCAGTGAAGACGGCCGATGCTCCTGTCTTGCGTGCGGAGTTCGCAGTCCTACTGGCGAAGAGCCTGTCCCTCCAGCCGATATGAAGACGGGGTTTTTCAGCCCCTACAGCGGTGGGTTACGACCAATCTTGGATCTGCGTGTCTTGAACCGGGCCCTTCAATGGTTACCGTTCAAGATGTTGACGCAGAAACACATCTTCGGGTGCATCCGTCCCTGAGATTGGTTTGCAGCGATCGACCTGAAGGATGCGTACTTTCATGTGTCGATCCTTCCGCGCCACAGAACATTTCTGCGGTTTGCGTTCGAAGGACGTGCATATCAGTACAAGATCCTGCCCTTCGGGCTGTCCCTGTCTCCCCGTGTCTTCATGAAAGTTGCGGAGGGGGCTCTTGTTCCCCTCAGAGAGCAGGGTGTTCGCATCCTCAACTATCTCGACGATTGGCTTATACTAGCGCAGTCTCTGGATCAGTTGTGCGAGCACAGGGACCTGGTGCCGGAGCACCTCAGCCAGTTGGGTCTTTGAGTCAACTGGGAAAAGAGCAAACTCTCCCCTACGCAGAGGATCTCGATCAGTTGTGCGAACACAGGGATTTGGTGCTCTCACACCTCAGCCTGTTGGGCCTTCGGGTCAACTGGGAAAAGAGCAAACTCTCCCCTACGCAGAGGATCTCTTTTCTCGGTATGGAGTTGGATTCGGTCAAACAGACAGCACGCCTCACAGAGGAACGTGCCCGGTCGGTGCTGAACTACTTGAATTCAGTCAAAGGCAGGACAGCGGTCCCACTGAAACAATTTCAGAGGCTCCTGGGGCATATGGTAGCTGCAGCAGCAGTTACACCGCTGGGGCTGCTTCATATGTGACCGCTTCAGCACTGGCTTCTTGGCCGAGTCCCGAGGTGGGCGTGGCAGCGCGGCACTCACCGGGTCCAAGTTAGCTGTCGCCAAACCTTCACCCCGTGGTCAAACCTTGCGTTTCTCCGGGCAGGAGTGCCCCAGAACAGGTCTCCAGGCATGCTGTGGTTTACACGGATGCCTCCACCACCGGCTGGGGGGCGTGCGCCTTGCCTTGAACCGTCTCAAAGTGTGCTTACGAGGCAAGCACTTGCTGGTCCGAACGGACAACGTGACGACCGTTGCGTACATCAACCGACAAGGTGGTCTGCGCTCCCATCGTATGTCGCAACTCGTTTGGAGTCGGAAGGTTCTGAGGTCACTTCGTGCCATTCACATTCTGGGTCTGCTCAACCGTTCGGCCGACGAGCTGTCACAAGCTACGCTCCCAGGAGAATGGAGACTCCATCCCCAGACGGTCCAGCTGATTTGGAGACGTTTCGGAGCTGCTCAGGTAGACCTGTTTGTCTCTCCAAAAACCTCTCACTGCCAGTTGTTCTACTCCCTCACCGAGGGAACACTCGGCACGGACGCACTGGCACACAGCTGGCCGCGGGGGCTGTGCAAGTATGCATTTCCCCCAGTGAGCCTTCTCACACAGACGCTGTGCAAGGTCAGGGAGGACGAGGAGCAGGTCCTGCTGGTGGCGCCATATTGGCCCACTCGGACCTGGTTCCCCGAACTAATGCTCCTCGTGACAGCCCCTCCCTAGCAGATTCCTCTGAGGAAGCACATATAGGCGCTTTGTGGACAAAAGCCCATTCAAATAGGTTGCCATTGGATGCATAGGAGGTGCGATGGATCGTAGGCCAGAAATGGCATACATTTGCCACTTGTCTAGTATGCAAACGGACATTTTCACCTTACCCCTGGGTCCGTAGACCCCAACACACTGACCCTGGAATAGGGGGGCTTTGGACTCCACTAGGGGTGCCCTTGAGCTGTCAGTGCCTGCACACTTCTAAGAAAATCCAACTTATTTCAATAGGCTTACCATAGTAGTTTTACGGACACGGCTCAGAAAGGTCTGATCGACCCGAATTCGCTGTCGGTGACTCGTAGGGACCCCATTGAATGCCATACAAAGTTCTGTGACTCTACGACGTCATTTATGGGTCAAAAGGTCAAAAAAGGGACCCACGTCCTCTAAACTGCTACACGATTAGTTGGCGAGTGGGACGTCCCACGTTCGGAGATGACAGGTTGTAGGACCTCGAAACTTTGCAGCGTTCTTACCTCCTAAATGTCCATTTGCCTATCAGTCTCTAGAGTGACTGGTCCCGCTTACATCCTAAATGTCCATTTGCCCACTAGATGCATGTAGTGGTTAGTGGGGAGGAGTGACCGGTCCCGCTTACCTACTATTTGTCCGCTTCCCTATGAAACTTGCGAACAGCACCTTCTAAAGCTCCAACTTGGGTCTACGCTATCTTGAGGATGACGGAGTGCCCCCTAGTTGTCCACGGGGATGCTATTTGTCCATTTCAGGACTGTTTATTTTTTTGCAATTTTGGCCTGAAAACGTGACTGGGCACATGCCCGCGACTCGCTGACCCTCGCCAGTGCCCCCTTTGGCCAGTTTGTGACGTCCAAGCAAAGTTCCTTCGATCGACCTGCACTTTTTGTACTGCGCTCCAGGGTGTCCCCTGACAAACCTGTCAAATTTTGGCATGCCTGCACACTTCTAAGAAAATTCCACATGCAACTTATTTCAACAGGCTTACCATAGTAGTTTTGCGGACACGGCTCAGAAAGGTTCGATAGACCCGAATTCGCTGTCGGTGACTCGTAGGGACCCCATTGGGACCCTTCTAAAAAAAATCCCACTCTCAACCTATTTGAATGGGTTTACCATAGTAACTTTGTGGACACGGCTTAGATAGGTCAGATCGACCCAAGTGCACCATTTGCGTATAGTGACGGGCCCCTCGAGTCGGCGGAAAAGTTTGGTGACCCTACGACCTCCTTTAGGGGTCAAAAGGTCAAAAAAGGGACCGCATGTCCGCCAAACTGCTACTCGATTAGTTGACGAGTGGGACATCTCCCGTTCGGAGACGACAGGTTGTACGACTTCAAGATTCGGGATTCTGGTTAAATAGAGGCCCCTGATGCACGGCCCCGAGCAACGGGGATCTAGGACCTTGCAGAAAAAATAGGCCTTTCCCAACTTAAAACTCTCAAAAGGGTCTTGCTGTGAATAAGACAGAGAGTCCTGGAGCAGAGATTTTGTGAGAGCCCAAAAAAAAATGTTCTTTTCGCGTTAGAACCCGGGGCTCTCGGTATGTCATTCATCAGGCCCCCAGGGACCACAGTGCAAAATTTGGGGGCCCTGGGGCCCTTCTAGGAAAATTCCACTGTCCACCTATTTGAACGGGTTTACCATAGTAACTTCGTGGACACGGCTCGGAGAACTCCGATTGACTCGAGTGCGCCATTTGCGTATATCGTCACGGTCCCCTCAAGCAGGCGGAAAAGTTTGGTGACCCTACAACCTCGTTTAGGGGTCAAAAGGTCAAAAAAGGGACTGCGTTTCTTTGAAAAACTTTGCAGTGTTTACCGTCAGAGGCCCCTGATTTGGCCCCAAAAGCTTGGGGCCCCTAGCTATTTTCTAAGCCTTTTAAGTATGGCTGAGTGTGGGGAAATCGGGCCTGTGTCTGAGTCTCTCCCATTGACTTGAATGGCAGGGAGAGAGATGGATCAAAAATAATAAAAAATACTTTTTGGGGTGCTAGGCCTCAGCCCTCTTGGTACATCACTCAGGGGCCCCTGACGGAGCCCAGTGTGCAATTTGGGGCACTTGGGACCCTTCTAGAGAAATCCCACTTGCAACCTATTTGAATGGGTTTACCATATTAACTTCGTGGAAACGGCTCAAAAGGGTCCAATCGAGCCGAATTCAAAATCTTTGTCTCAAGGGGACCCCCTCCAGCGGGCGGAAATGTTTGGTGGCCCAACGACCTCGTTTAGGGGTCAAAAAGGACAGAAAAGGGGCGAGCACATGTCTGTAATTTTCCCTGAATATTATTGATGATTTTTTTTAAAGCCCTTCCCAAAAGCTGAGGATTTTTGGCCCTGTGATATGTTGTACGTGAGGGCCCCACGATCAGGCATTTGAGCCCCCAGGCTCTAGCCCCCATATTAATGGTATTATTAATCAAACTGTAAATAAAGTCCCATTAGCAACCTATTTAATGGGGACTGGATCGGAGCTTTATGGACATTCATTTTTTATGCATAATAAACATTATTATGATATGCAAATCAGGTAAATGGGTCCAACAGACTGTGTTGAGTACAGCAGAGGTGGTTTAATCAAGATTAAACATCCTACACATGGATAATACCATATACAGGAAGTGTCCACCTAGCTCCTATCCAATCCCCATATAATAGGTTGCAAGTGGGACAAACTGTATTACTCCTACCAGAGGGTACCACTTGCAACCTATTTAATGGGGACTGTATAGGAGCTCTGTGGACATTCCTTTTTTTTATGCATAATAAAAAAATTTATCATATGCAAATCAAATAAATGAGTACAATTTACTGTGTTGAGTACAGCAGAGGTGGTTTACTCAAGAAAAATACATCATACATATGATTAATCCTATTTATATAAAGTGTCCAGAAAGCTACTATTTGGGGCTCATACAATAGGTTGGGGGTGGAACGCATCCCATTTCCAACCTATATAATGGGACTCAAATAGGTGTTTTGTGGACACAGTAGTTTTAGGCAGCTTCCTCTTAAACTTGACTTGAAATTCACTCTTCTGATAGAGGAGATTTAGACTAAGACAGGAGTGCAAGTCCTGGCTCTCTGGACCTTTCCAGAGCTGAGATCTGGAGATCCCACCTGCAACCTATTCCATTATACAAAATAGGAGGTTGGTGCACAGTGGAACTTTGGCACCAAACTTGGTGCTACACACACAGGGGGGCCTGCTGAGTGCTGATAAATAGGTTTTATCAAAAAATTTCATCATGAAAGGTCTTAAACCCTTGTGTCCACAAAACACCTATCTGAAGCCCATTTTATAGGTTGGGAGTGGGACGCATCCCATTTCCAACCTATATAATGGGACTCAAATAGGTGTTTTGTGGACACAGTGGTTTAGGCTGTTTCCTCTTAAACTGTCTTGATAAAAACCTGCATATCAGCGCTCAGCAGGCCCCCCTGAGTGTGTAGTACCAAGTTTGGTGCCAAAATTCCACTGTCCACGAAACTCCTATTTTTAACAATAGCATAGATTGCACCAAGTTTATTATAGTTTTGAATTTTTAAATTAGTTTTATTTTAATATCGTTTTCAAATTTGCTATAAAATTCAGTTAAGTTTTTATTAGTTTAATTCATATTTGTGTTAGTTTTAGTTTAGTTTTTATTTTGTGAACGCATTTTTATTTAGTTTTTATATAGTTTAGTTTCAGTTTTAGTTTTAATTAAAGTTTAGCAGAATTAACAGATCACTTCCAGAGTGCAGGCCAAAGAAAGACGTAGGCATAATTTAACCATATAGCAACACAAAATTAACAGATGCTGAGATTGATTAGATAGTAACAGTATACAAATATATGCCAAAAAAGCAGGCAAGCCTTTTTTTACTAAATTAATCTACACAAGTTGCGCTTAATGTCATATCCAATGATGTGTGTTGAGATATTTAGTATGAAAATAAATGTAGCCTGATTTGGCTATATGTCTTTTCTTATTCGTTTTTATTTTATTTCAGTTTACGAAATTGTTAGTAGGTAAGTGGACAAATAGTAGGTTCGTGGGACGGGGGGCAGGGCAGTGGTCAAGTGGTCATTCTGTCACTTTAGTAGGTAAGTGGACAAATAGTAGGGGGCGGGGAGTCAGTGGTCAAGGGGTCATTCTGTCACTTTAGTAGGTTTAGCGGACAAATAGTAGGTTCGTGGGACAGGGGGTGGGTCCCGAGGGCGGGACAGTGGTCAGCAGTGGTCAAGGGGTCATTCTGTCACTTTAGTAGGTAAGCGGACAAATAGTAGGTTCGTGGGACGGGGGGCAGGGCAGTGGTCAAGGGGTCATTCTGTCACTTTAGTAGTTAAGTGGACAAATAGTAGGTTCGTGGCACGGGCGGGGGGTGAGTCCCAAGGGCGGGGCAGTGGTCAGCAGTGGTCAAGGGGTCATTCTGTCACTTTAGTAGGTAAGTGGACAAATAGTACCTCTAGACCTCTAGAAACCTCATGTCTGGTCCCTGGATGGGACGCGGAGGTTCTAGGTGACCTACCCCAGCAGGTAGTTGACACCATCACTTCAGCGAGAGCACCGTCTACGAGACACGCTTCACCTTGAAGTGGAACCTGCTCGTCGAGTGGTGTTCTTCTCACTGAGAAGACCCCCGGAAATGCCCAATCAGGGTCATGCTTTCCTTTTTGCAGCAAGGGTTGGAGCGAAGGCTGTCTCCCTCCACCCTTAAAGTCTATGTAATTCAGTTTAGTTTTTTTTTAGTTTCATTAATACTTTTGTTAGTTTTAGTTTCTTTTTTATTTTGAACACATTTCTATTTAGTTTTTATATAATTTAGTTTCGTTTCGTTTTAGTAATATAGTTTAGTTTTAGTTTTAGTAATTATATTTTAGCAGAATTAACAGATCACTTCCAGAGTGCAGGCCAAAGAAAGACGTAGGCATAATTTAACCATATAGCAACACAAAATTAACAGATGCTGAGATTGATTAGATAGTAACAGTATACAAATATATGCCAAAAAAGCAGGCAAGCCTTTTTTTACTAAATTAATCTACACAAGTTGCGCTTAATGTCATATCCAATGATGTGTGTTGAGATATTTAGTATGAAAATAAATGTAGCCTGATTTGGCTATATGTCTTTTCTTATTCGTTTTTATTTTATTTCAGTTTACGAAATTGTTTTTTCATCAATTGATTTAGTCTTAGTTTTAGTTTTCGTTTATGAAAATAACCTTGCTCTGCACCCCTTTACCTATGAAGAATTATAAGCGTGTGTATGATGCACATTTGTTCAAATTTGGTCTTTATGTCAAACGGTTCTGGTCTGGTACAGAATTAAATTAGTGCTGCTGTCAGATAATGGGTCGGGTGTTCTGTTAAGTACTCCTGGTGCACGTTTACAAAACAGGACCCGTGCAAGCTTTAAACTGCTTTGCGTCTCTCCGTCAGATAACCCCATGTGCATGATGCGCCATTACAGGTAGGCTATTTCCCTAAACCTCCACACAGCTCGTATATTTTTCCGCTAAGGGGTGAGAACGTAATGAATACGAAAACGATTATTTATTTTGATAATTGTTGAGAGGCCCCGGTTTAGTGTCGGCTTGCTAAAACTGCTCCAGAGGGTCCGTACAGTAGACCCTGTAGAGCTCCTCCATCCCCTCAGCAGCCAGACATGGCGGAACATCTGGCGCCAGGCCCTTACTCGATGAATCCGTGAGAACCGGTAGAGGGCTGGGTTCCATATGTAGAGACCTAAGTGGATCCCATATGTGTAAAGTCCACGGTATAGCCTCAGAGCATGCACGTGGGATCTCCAGATCTCAGCACTGGAACGCTCTAGAGTCCTGAAACCTGCACTCCTGTGCACGTCTATGCCTGCCCTATCAGAATATAGAGTTTCAGGAAAATTGAAGAAACTTTTTTTTTCGACCCAAAAAAACTAAAAGATACATATACGCTTTGGAGTTTTTTTGGGCCTAAATGTCAAGTTTCTCCAAATGACTTGAAATTCACTCTGCTGATAGAGGAGACTAAGACAGGAGTGCAAGTCCTGGCTCTCTGGACCTTTCCAGAGCTGAGATCTGGAGATCCCACCTGCAACCTATTCCATTATACAAAATAGGAGGTTGCTCACGCTGTGATCAGCAGCAGCTGGATGCAATTATCGCATGCCAATATGCATTGGCTCATTTAGTTTACACTTGAAATAGATTGGTCTCTCTAAGCGAGATCCCAATTCGTCGGTCACCGACGTGACGTCTCCATTCCCTCCTATATATAATATATATATATATATTTTTTAATTGTTTATTTTTTATATATATAAACACACGCCTATTGTTTTGCTTAAGAAGACATTGATACATCAACTGGGGTTGTATGGATTACTGTCGTGTTCACTTTGTGTAGTTTTTGAAGCATCATCTTTGGATGTGTTTACTATTGTCCTCTTGCATTATCGGCACACTGTTTTCCTGTTTAATTCTGTAAAGCTGCTTTGACACAATCTGTATTGTATAAAGCACTATATAAATAAAGGTGAATTCACTTTGGTAGGGATCCCAATTCGTCGGTCACCTACGTGACGTCGAGAGTGACCGACTGAAAGGGGACATCTCGGTTACGTATGTAACCCTCGTTCCCTTAAGGAGGGAATGGAGACGTCACGTCCCGTCGCCACGGCTGCTGTACCACCGCTGAGCGGCCAGGTCACCAGCTCAGATCCTCAGCGAAAACCTGGTATGCGTTGCACCGGCTGCCTTTTTATGCTCACGCTGTGATCAGCAGCAGCTGGATGCAATCATCGCATGCCAATGTGCATTGGCTCGTTTAGGTTACACTCGAAGTGGATTTGT
>NW_015547632.1:54489-54940 GCF_001515605.1 Sinocyclocheilus anshuiensis
TTATTTTTCAAATACTGTACATTATTGTAGGTCCTCTATGCCCCGCCTCTCTCAAACGCTTCGTTTTCTACAAAGTCCCTCCTTCCGACAAGCGCAGTCTGCTCTGATTGGCCAGCTGACCCAGTGCATTGTGATTGCCCGAACACCGCAAACACTTGTCGGAAATGTAACGCCCCTTACCATAATCGCCAGCTTTATCTTTCAAAATAAATGTAAAGACAGTAAATAATGTCATTAGTTTTATCATCAGTTCAAGCCTGAAAGGGGAACAGAGTCGCGTGACAGACAGTGATGAAGCTGGTGTATGTTTGCAGTACACAAGCCACGGTTAAGACAGTGTGACCCTGTCTCTCTCTCTCACACACGCGCGCGCGCACACACACATACGATGAGCAAAACTCCGCATTTGAACAGTCAATAGCAAATACTTAAACTAATAACAAAACATACT
>NW_015547632.1:55140-60079 GCF_001515605.1 Sinocyclocheilus anshuiensis
GTAATGGAGACGTTTTTTGCAGCGTTGAGCAATGTAGCTAATCACAGACATATCTGTTGATTTCTTGAATGCAATTTGCCAATCAGAGGCGTTTAATAACACAAATATTAAAGGGCTCATATGATGCTTTTTTAAAGATCATTATTTTGTGTATTTGGTGTAACAAAATATGTTGACATGCTTTAATGTTCAAAAAACATCATCCCACTAACCTACTATAGCGATCTTATTCAATAGGTTACAAATGGACACATATCCCACTTGCAATCTAGTAGTAGGTTCGTGGGCTGGGTGCTGGGTCCCAAGCGCAAGGCAGTGGTCAGCAGTGGTCAAGGGGTCATTCTGTCACTTTAGTAGGTAAGTGGACAAATAGTAGGTTCGTGGGACGGGGGGCAGGGCTGGATAGTTTGCTAGATCTGTTTTGCCAATGTGAATACAGAATATCTCAAGTTTTTCCCGTTGGTGCTCAGCCATTCACGTGGGTGCGCCGGGGGATCGGCGCCTATGGTACGTATGCAAAGCAGCAGAGGTTTATATGCCACGCCCTCTTCTGAAGACGGGGCGGGAATGTACAGCTCATTTGCATTTAAAGTGATACACACCAAAACAGCTCTTTTTTAGACACGCCCCAAAAATGACATTTTCAGCATGTTATAATAAATGATCCGTGGGGTATTTTGAGCGGAAACTTCACAGACACATTCTGGGGACACCCAAGACCAATATTACATCTAGTAAAAAGGGGCATAATAGGTGCCCTTTAAAGCGATACAGTGACGAGTAACAGATGAGACTGCTGTATGCAGCCTGCATGAGTATCTGATATCAAAAGGACTTCAAGGTAATATGTGAATGCTTACTTTCAGTTGTCTCTGCTCATTTAACCGATATATTCGAATAATCCATTTATTGATTATTGTTGTTTACTAGATTGTTATCACAAGCTAACCTAGCAGTATGGATTAAACAGCTCATACAGTGTAAATAAATGAATGCATATTTTTGATGCTATATTCAGTTCATATTAGGGATTCATTTAAATTTTTGATGTTTTTGCACTGTTCTATGCACAGAAATGTAATAAATTCACATATATGTGAAACACTTTTAAATATATTTAAATATATTTAGAAAATATGTTAAAAATGCATAGAACATAAAGCTCATGTTGCATGTGTTTATATGTGTGTATGTGAAAATATATTGATGCCTTATTTCTACAACACATTTACTGTTTCTAAAGCTATTAATATTATATTATATTATATTATATTATATTATATTATATATTATATTATATTATATTATATTATATTATATTATATTATATTATATATAAACTAAATGCCTTGTGATGTTGGATTAAGGCCCTCCTCTTTGACTACACTGTACTCTTTTTCTTACTATGTTTGTTGTCTGAATAAAGATCTCTTTAACCTACTTTTGTGTCTGGGTCCTACTTCAATAAGATCTATCCCCAAATATAATAATACTCACAAACAAATAAAGAGAGGATTTAACAAATAAAGATAAGTAATTTAATGAAATAGTAATTTGAAATGATAATGAAAATTAAACAAAATACTTAAATGTTCAAATTAGAGGAATTACTGATGCAGAAAGAGGATAGCTTGGTGAATGTTTTTTTTCTGATCAAGTGTTCCATGTGTTCCAGGATCAATAAATATAGGCAATTTGAAGCTGTCCCTGCTGTCCCTGCTGAAATTCCTTATGTGCAGATCTGGAACTGCTACATAAAACTGGTGCCGTGACCTCCTAGGATACAACCGATCAGCCGTCGCCGATCAATGGGGTTTGACCGTCTATGTGGGGTTTTCGCTGTGACTTCCCTGGATTCAGCAAGCTGGCCGCAGTCACCTGCCAGGTGTCAAGCCGAGGATCGCGTCCTGCCTTCTAGTGTCAGATAATGAACTTCTCTCATCTCAGTTGCATTCAATTTTTCCAGACATTCTGACTTTTGACTCAGACATTGAATCATTAAGACGTTGAATCAATTTATTGTGTTTTATACAAGTGATCAGTATGGACAGTAAGATGTACAACATGTCTACACCAGTCTTGGGGAGAGGTAGAGGATTAATCAGTACAGATGGTGTTGTGAGACGTAAGGAAAATTATCAAACTTGTAATGTTAATCTGCGCTACTCACAAGAGGGCGAAAACATTAATGCTGGTGCTTCTTTTACACCTGCTCCTATCATTGATGATTCTCGGCTGCAGTTAACAGAGCTCATAGGATTTTAGCCAATTGTAGTCCTACTCTGGGGCATCAGACTAGCTCCTTGACAGTTAAAAGTGAGCATGCTAACACTACTCTTGACCTATCCAGGTTGAATCTGATTGTACGATCTGACAATAGAGAACCTCCCATTTTCCGTGGTGATGGTACAGACAAACACTATGTTCATGAATGGGTAGAGTTAATGGAGGTATACTTACAAAAGTGTTACTGTTCGAAAGCAGAGCATTCCGGTGAGGTTCTGAACCACCTTTTGGGTAGAGCTAAAAACATAGTTAAAGTAGGGCTAAAAAGTAATCTCTCACCTGACAAGGTTGTTACCCCTGAAGTCATTTACAAAATTCTTCTACGCTATTTTAGTGAGAGCCCAGAGTCTTTTCTTCCATTAGCAGACTTCTATTCTACACTGCCATATGCCAAAGAAAGCCCCGTCGACTACTGGGTCCATCTCAATAATGCAGCCGAAATCACTGATAATCACCTGCAGAAACAGTGTAGTCAAATTAAGAACATTTCACAGGAAGTCGTGATGATGTTTATTAGAAATTGCCCTGATGATGGACTTTCTAATGTGTTTAGATACAAGCCTGTTACCAAGTGGTCATCAGCAGAGGTGCAAAAAGCCATTGATGAGCATCAAAGGGAGTCGAGAACAAAGAAACTGCACTTTCGCTCTCTTCCTGACTGCTCGTTTCATGTAGCGACTGCCGCTGTCAGCCATGCAGAAACGACTACTGTGGAAAACACTGCAGTTAATGCAGCAGCGTGCATTCCCAGTACCCAGACCACAAAGTCTGAGACCACCACAGCGCCTCCACACACGGTGGTTGGATGTGGCGGAGTTCAGGTTGCACCGAAGTGTATGTACTAGCTGAAGATGAGAGTGTATGAGTATGAAGTCAGTGTACCTACGCTGGTTGTTACAGGACAAAGAGACAAGTTGATACAGGGCACCAACATTCTTAAATTTATTTTGAGTCAGTTTAAGCAGAACCCCACGTACTGGCGTGTTGTAAATAGGCCTGAATCAACGGAAGAGGCAGAAGCTGAGCATTTCCTTAACATACTTTCTGGCCTTAATAGATGGAGAGGTGATGAGATGCCTGATGTCACTGGAACTGCCAAACTTGTCCAGGCTGTCACGTTGCTGCCTAAGCAGGAGCACCTGGTGTGGGCCAAGCTGCCTCCTACGGTGCCTATTTCAGAAGGCAGTGCAGTGTTAATTTAACCTACCAAGTCGCCAACCCATCAGAAGGATGTCATAGTAGGACGTGTGGGGGTTTCTATGACTGCTGACAGGTGGGTGCCAGTTAGAATGCTGAATCCATACGACAAGCCACGACAAATCACTCTGAAGAAAAATTCCAAGGTAGCCAACGTTTCTCCCTGTATGGCATTGGAAGATTTGGAAATGGATGTGGAGCCGTCAAGCCGTGCATGATGAAACACATGACCCTGATTTCCATAACATCTTGCTGTCGATGGGATTGAGTGACATTGTGATTGGACATTGACTCTTGCGAAGTGTCATCTCAGTGGAAAGATCGGTTATTGTGCTTGGTCCAGAAGAATGAACATGTATTCTCAAAGCACAAGCTAGACTGCCCTCCGGCAAAAATAGCAAAAGATTTTGTGCATTGCATCCATCTGTCTAACGGCCTTTCCCTTTTCCCTTATCGACGCGTGCCGCCAGGGCACTACCAGAAGCTACGGCAGGTCTTATCAGAGATGGAAGAGTGGGACATCATTCGCAAATCCAGCAGTGAGTGGGCCAGCAATAGCCAGCATATTCGTCATTCTCTACTATAGGAGAGGAAGAATTGTATAAACTTGTTAAATCATCTAAACCAACAACGTATGTTAGACCCTATTCCATCTAAACTCCTAAAAGAGGTGCTTCCAGAAGTCATAGATCCTCTTCTGACTATTATTAATTCGTCATTGTCATTAGGATATGTCCCCAAAACCTTCAAACTGGCTGTTATTAAGCCTCTCATCAAAAAAACACAACTTGACCCCAAAGAACTAGTTAATTACAGACCGATCTCGAATCTCCCTTTTCTGTCCAAGATACTAGAAAAGGTAGTATCCTCACAATTATATTCCTTCTTAGAGAAAAATGGTATCTGTGAGGATTTCCAGTCAGGATTTAGACCGTATCATAGTACTGAGACTGCTCTCATTAGAGTTACAAATGGCCTGCTCTTATCATCTGATCGTGGTTGTATCTCTGTATTAGTGCTATTGGGTCTTAGCGCTGCGTTCAACACTATAGACCACAACATTCTTTTGAATAGACTAGAAAACTTTGTTGGCATTAGTTATGTCTAAATTCAGAAATGTTAACCCTTTAGGCGTCAGGGTTTTTTTGAAAAAATGCTGGATTTTGACATCAAGATTTCAAAAGCTTGTGGCTGGAAAGGGCTTAAAGATAGAGATCTACTGTAAATTAGAAAAATGTTGGGCATGACCGAAAGTTTATGTGGGGTGTACTGATGATACTCAGCTCTATATTTTTTCGCAGCCCGGCGGAAACATACCAATTTGAAAAACTAGCGGAATGCATAGTTGATATAAAAAACTGGATGATGAGTAATTTCTAATTTCTTAATTCTGAAAAAACAGAGGTGTTAATTATAGGACCTAAAAACTCTGCATATAATAACCTAGAACCTAGAA
>NW_015547632.1:60284-60676 GCF_001515605.1 Sinocyclocheilus anshuiensis
GCACGCTTAAGCTGGTCCAAAATGCAGCAGCTAGAGTTCTTACTAGAACCAGGAAGTATGACCATATTAGCCATATTAGCCCAAATCTGCACTGGCTCCCCTATTGAACAACGAATACATTTTAAAATCTTGTTAATTACTTATAAAGCCCTGAATGGTTTAGCTCCTCATTACTTGAGCAAGCTCATATCGCATTATAGTCCTTCACATCCGCTGCAATCTCAAAACTCTGGCCATTTGATTATACCTAGAATATAAAAATCAACTACAGGTGTCAGATCCTTTTCCTATTTAGCGCCCAAAACTCTGGAACAATCTACCTAGCGTTGTTTGGGAGGCAGACACACTCTGTCAGTTTAAATCTAGATTAAAGACCCATCTCTTTAACCTGG
>NW_015547632.1:64275-66260 GCF_001515605.1 Sinocyclocheilus anshuiensis
AGCCCAGATGGTGGATCAGCAGCTAGAGAGGACCTCTACAGCCCTGAATGTCAGCGGAGATCAGGACAACTAGATGAGCCCCAGAGACAGATCCCCAGTGAAGACCTTGTCTCCTAAAAGGCCACCAGGACAAGACAACAGGGACCAGTTGTGTCCTCTGCACAATGTGACTTTGCTGCAGCCTGGAATTGAACTGCTGGTTTCGTCTGGCCAGAGGAGAACTGGCACCCCGACTGAGCCTTGTTTCTCCCAAGGTTTTTTTTCTCCATTCTGTCACCGATGGAGTTTTGGTTCCTTGCCGCTGTCGCCTCTGGCTTGCTTAGTTGGGGACACTTAATATCCAGCAACATCGTCGACTTGATTACACAGATACTATGTATACTGAACTGAGCTGAATGATCACATCACTGAATTCAATGATGAACTGCCTTTAACACTAGAATTAAGAATGTTATTGATGATATTGCTCCTGTGAAAGTCAGCAAGAAGACTGGCAGACAAAAATCAGCTTGGAGAAAATCAACAGCAGTATAGAGTATGAAAAGATAATGCAGAAAAGCTGCAAGCATCCATAGGCAAGAGTGGATGTGACAGAAGACGAAACTTGAAATTCACTATAGCATATATAAAGACAGCCTTCATGCTTTCAATATGGAACTAGCCACAGCTAGACAGAGTTTCTCCTCAAACCTTATAAACAGTAACTTAAACAACACTCGCACTATTTTTGCTACTTTTGAGAGACAAACCCCTCAAGTCAAATTCCCAGTGAAATGCTCTCTGACAGCAATGCAATGAGTTTGCTTCCTTCTTTTCTAAGAAGATCACTAATATCAGGAAGGCGATTAGCACATCCTCAAGTTATGCAGAGGTCAGATAGATTACATCTTTTTTCAAAAGGTTGCTTAACTGTTTAGAAACAGATCTCTTAGAAGTGGTGAACACCTCACTTATTTCTGGAACTTTTCTAAACTTCTTGAATACTGCAGTTGTTAGGCCCCTTCTGGAAAAGAGCAATCTTGATAACACCATTTTGAGCAATTAGAGACCAATATCAAATCTTCCTTTTATAGGCAAGATTATTGAAAAGGTAGTTTTAAATCAGCTGAACAAATACTTAAACTCAAATGGATACCTGGACAATTTTCAATCTGGTTTCCGACCGCATCACAGCACAGAGACAAGTCATATACACCTAGGATGACTTCAGGGTGAGTAATTTATGGGTTAATTTAAATGTTTGGGTGAACTAACCCTTTAAGATAATAAATGATATTCACTTAAATTCTGATTCTGGCAAAATATCAGTGCTGGTACTTCTAGATCTCAGTGCTGCGTTTGACACTGTCGATCATAACATACTACTAGAGAGACTAGAAAACTGGCACCAAATGACTACAGCCCCATTGACTTCCTCTGCCAATGCACTGATGAAATTAACGGTTGGATGTGCCAAAATTTTCTTCAGTTAAACAAAGAGAAAACTGAAGTCATTGCATTTGGAAACAAAGATGAAGTTCTCAAGGTGAATGCATACCTTGACTCTAGGGGTCAAACAACTAAAAACAAGTCAAGAATCTTGGTGTGATTCTGGAGTCAGAGTAATTTTTTTCTGTTTAGCTGTGCATTTACTGAATTAGCACTGTGCTACGTCCGAACTGGTTGCACTGTATTTTATGTATAACCATTTTCTATTCTTAACTCTTTTAATTAAGAATCTGCTTTTAGCTATTTTGCCGCCCGCAGTTGGAATCAGCTTTCAGCTTCCATCGGATTTGCTAAAACATTAGTCACATTTAAATCTAGACTCAGAACTCATATGTTTAGCTTTTAGCTATCCCGCAGTTGGAATCAGCTTCCAGAAGAGATCGGATTTGCTAAAACATTAGTCACATTTAACATTTAACTCAGAACTCATCTGTTTAGCTGTGCATTTATTGAATGAGCACTGTGCGATGTCCGAACTGATTGCACTATATTTTATA
>NW_015547632.1:66314-66395 GCF_001515605.1 Sinocyclocheilus anshuiensis
ATATATTTAATACTTTCTTTTATGTAAAGCACTTTGAATTACCATTGTGTACGAAATGTGCTATATAAATTATATAAATAA
>NW_015547632.1:71797-85038 GCF_001515605.1 Sinocyclocheilus anshuiensis
ATGGCAAGGCAAGGCAAGTTTATTTATATAGCACATTTCATACACAATGGTAATTCAAAGTGCTTTACATAAAAGAAAATAAAAAAATAATCACAACAATAAAACAAGTAATTTCAAAACTTTGAAAATGATTAAAACATTTATTTAAGAGGTTTAAAATGAATTTAAAACGGTTAAGAATAGAAAACGATTATACATAAAATATAGTGCAATCAGTTCGGACACCGCACAGTGCTCATTCAATAAATGCACAGCTAAACAGATGAGTGCTGAGTCTAGATTTAAATGTGACTAATGTTTTAGCAAATCCGATCTCTTCTGTTTAGCTGTGCATTTATTGAATGAGCACTGTGCGATGTCCGAACTGATTGCACTGTATTATGTATTGCACTGTATTTTATGCAACCCGAAATGATTGCACTGTATTTTATGTATAATCATTTTCTATTTTTAACTGTCTTAAATTAATTTTAAATCAATTTTTAAATCATTTTCAAAGTTTTTAAATTATATTTAATATATTTAATGATTATTTTACTTTCTTTTATGTAAAGCACTTTGAATTACCATTGTGTACGAAATGTGCTATATAAATAAACTTGCCTTGCCTTGCCTTGCCTAAACTGAACTGAGCTGGATGATGACATCACTGAATTCAATGATGAACTGCCTTTAACTGAAAATTGAGTGTTTACTATTGTCATTTTGCATTATTGACACACTGTTTTCCTAATTAATGCTGTACAGTTGCTTTGACACAATCTGTACTGTTAAAAGCGCCATATAAATAAAGGTGACTTGACTTGACTTGACATCCATTAGAGCAATGCTCCTTGTCTTCTGATCAGGTTTCTGCTGTCCTTTAAGCTCATGCGAAGTGGGAAATGGGAGCAGAGGGTAGAGCCATTTCTTGGCTTGCTCAAGAAACCTACAGTATGATGTCTGGTGGTCAGAACCCCTTACCCGTCTACTCCCTGGATGAGCTTAGAGGAAAACAAGAAATAGACCATGTGCTTTCAAGAGTTCTCCTCTATGTGCGTCGAGGTAAAAGGCCATCTCGGAGAAACAGAGCCAAGGAACCTTATAAGGCCCTGAATCTGTTGAAACAATGGGACAAATTAAAGCTGTTGGATGGCATACTGTACCGTGCCCGCAAAGATCCAGTGACTAAGCTTACACGTTACCAGTTCATAGTTCCTGATTCCCTGGTCAGTGAAGTCTTGTGTGGTATCCATGATGAGGCAGGCCATCAAGGCCAAGGAAGAACGTTGTCTGTAGCTAGGCAGAGATTTTCATGGGTTGGACTGGAGAATGATACCCAAGACTATGTGAGACACTGCCAATGCTGTGTGGTCAGCAAAACTGCTGAACCAGAAGAAAGAGCCCCTTCAGAAAGTATCTGAACTGTCAGTCCATTAGAACTAGTCTGTATAGACGTTTGGTCTGCTGGGGATTCATCTGGCAAGAGTGTAGATGTTCTGGTGATAACGGACCACTTCACGAAAATAGTGAATGCGTTCCTGTGCAAGAACCAATCAGCATCTTAAGTCGCTCGTCACTTGTGGGATCAGTTATTTTGTGTTTATGGATTTCCACAAAGAATCCATTCAGATCAAGGAGCAAACTTTGAAAGCAGGTTGATCAAGGAACTGTTACAGATCACTGGCATACAGAAAGAACCACGGCATATCACCCGATGGGCAACGGCCAAGTCGAGAGGTTTAATCGCACCTTGGGTAATATGATCAGGTCATTACCTCCAAGAGCCAAACAGGACTGGCTGCAAATGCTGCAAACCCTAACGGATCGCGATAATAACTTCACAGATTATGATCAGTATGTGAGGAAACTGAAGGACGATCTCATGGAAGCTATGTTATTTGCTCAGGCCAATAACACTGCGAGTAAACAGCGGCAAACTGACTATAACAACAAAGACATCAAAGGCCGAGACATTGAGGAAGGCGATTATGTGCTGCTTGCCAACAAAGGAGAGCGTGGACGGCACAAGCTAGCCAACAGGTGGGACTCAACATTGCATGTTGTGGTATCTGTGGATACAAGATGTCATACCTACCGTGTCAGGAACACTCGGACCAATCAGGAGAAGGTGGCTCACAGGAACCTGCTCTTACGAGCTAACTTCTTACCCATTGAAGAGAGGGAAGGCTGTTTAGAACCAATCTCTGATGAATCAAAATTGGATTATGAAACTGATGAGTCTGTGATTGATACTACTTTTAATGGATCTGAGGACACTGGCAATGTAATTGATGGACCAGTTCATCCCCCTGCTTGCCCAGTAAGTTCATCAGTGGAAGAGGAAACCAGAGATTTAAGTTCAAGTGCAGGACTTGAGCATGTCCTTGATGGTTCGGTTCCCGGAGGTGCAGATCGGGAAACCATTCAGAGTTCTGTACCTGACATTTCTGATATGGATGTGGAGGAAATTGAACATGACATGACAGAGTCAATACCATCTGACAGTGTCCCTGGAAAGATCGTTCAGCCTCCCTCTGAAACAGCTCACCCAGTGAGAACAAGGGCTGGCAGATTGGTAAAACCAGTTAATAGACTTATTCAAATTATGACCCAGAAAACCCTTCTGCGTAGTCCCTCTCTCAGCCTCCTCAGGTCAAAAGCTTCTTAAGTCGGGGTTATAAATTCCCTGTTGGTGTTGTTCATCTGGGGTACTAGTTGAGTGGTTATCATTTTGAGTATCTATTGAGTATTGTTTATGGCACTTCTTTTTCGCGGACAGACACTTGAAAGTCTGGCCAACTTTCTTTTGTCACTCTCCCAGTAAGTTGGGTAACGCATATGTTGCATCAAGATACTGTGTTTTTGACAGTGTGTGATCACATCCCCAGTGTCCATTAGTCACTAGTATTAGACTAGTTTTGTGAAGTTCAGGGGGGTGAATGTAACCAGTTGGGAAGAGAAATATTAATTTTATTGTATTTTTTCCAATGAACTTTGTAGCATTTGTACCAATCAGACACACAACTACTTGTTATATTTAACAAATAATATCTAATACCCCCTCACCTAAACAAAGGGCCAATTACGAGGGTCTATGGACCCTTCCCCCAAAATGCATCTAACACCTCCGAAAGGCAGAACAGGCCTCTGGTTCCATGGCAACCAATGCTGATATCACTGGTTTTATTGCCCAAAGGAATGTGAGCAGAGAAACTCACTCATTTTCCTCATAGGAAAGACACATAATGCCCAGAGAAATGGACTGTTCTCTAATTAGTTCATAGGAAAACCTTTCTTTGAATGAACACACATATCCTTCAGGTCATTGTATATGTTGTTACTGTCCTTGTATATTGTCTTTTATATTGTATACTGTTTTATGCAGGCTTATGATAGAACCACTCGTTCATGTCATCTTACCTATATGTAATCCTACCATGTTTAGTATCTACGAATTCGTCTTCTGATGATCTAAACGAGAGTGGATATTATATGTTGGTACATAGGCGATATATTAGTGTTCTAAGAATCTTTAGTAATTTTGATTCAAGTTCCATATGCAAATGACCATGCTCTCACACAAAGGGTCATAAAAATAAAAAAAACAGTATTTCCAAACTCCGACTAATACTTAGATAGGTGTGTGTAAAGTGTAACTTTCAAACCACTTCTCTCTCTCTCTCTCCCCTCACTCCTGGGTTCACTTCCGGTTTATGCTATCACCTTCTCTTTGGATTCAGTTAGGTCGGTCCCTCCCCACATACTTTGGTTTTACTTGTGTTATTGTTTATTTTTGTTTTGACTTTATTCTACCTCTCATTAATTTTATTGCATTTATTTACATTTGTTTAACACAAATGTACCAATTCAGCTAAATAGATTTTTATTAAATTTGAGATTTAATTAAATACATTTTTTTAATTTTTTTATTTACTTCCCCTTTTAATTTCCTACAGCTATTAGGACCCCTTTTGTTTGTTTTGTTTTACTTTTACCTTATTTTAGTTATTTTACCATCACCATCTTCGCGTTTTGTATAGGATTACAGTAGTTCTAGCAACTGTTGTTTCCTTAATAAGTTACACAGGTTATTAGTAGCCTAATTCCTGTTTCCTCTCTACTTCTCCTCAGTGCCAGGCCTAGTACATTGAAGTGCAGTTACTGTTCAACACAATGTAGGCCCAGATAGAACTAGGAACACTTCCCATTGTTTCTTTTTCTTTGGGCCGGCATGAAACTCCCCATGGTTACTACCACAGACTTCGACGAGCTTACTTTGGAGCTCGCAATTACCCTGGGATGGCGGAGGACACACCAGCTTCCAAAACCTCCATCCTATTGTAAGTCATCATTTAGGCATTATAGCCTGCTGCACAATGCCTATTCAGCAACTGCGTGACCTGACACAGAAGGCCTTTAACAAGCACAAGGCCTCCACTAAAGGTGTTTGTAAGACCCCACTGATTCTGAACTTCACAACTCAGAATCCAAAATGGACACCAGATAATATTTCCCCTTTGAGCTGATTCGCTACAACTTCTTAAAACTATTTTCTGTGGAGCTAAAAGACAATTGTTATGTATTAACACTAGAACCGCCACGGGGTCAATTTTACCCGTGGCTGTTTTTGAAATGTACATAAAAGATTTCAAATAAAACATTCAAGTCTCCCAGTCATTGACTTTTACTAAAATTATGTAATTTACAATCCAATGTTGTTAAAAATTATTTAGATAAAACCAGATCAAAAAACGGGGCATTTATACCTATAAGCGCCAGCGGGTCAAATTTACCCACCTATATAATGCATGTATTTTCGCGCTGTCATTTTCTTGCCGCTTATGTTTTAACATTGTACATTTCTAGGCAATGCCTTTCACTCACTGATTTAGCGGTTATCAGTTTCATAAATAAAGTCAAAATTACTAAAAAAAAAGGTGATTTATGGAAGATAGGTATTAGAAACTCTAAATGTCATGAGTGATGGAGAGTCTGATGGTAAGTTATGCATCCTGGGTCGGCTCAGCATCTGACGGCTCATCTGACAGTGATCCAGACATCATATTTAGATGTTTTAGCCTAACGTTACTCTAATTGGTCAAACTTTGGTTCAATTATTTAATTTTTGTCTTGCAATATAGTTTATTGTTCGCTACTGTGTTGCTATTCTAGTCTGGCCGTTTCCAAATGGCAGAAAACCATTTTTTTATTATTTTCATCTGACAGTGATCCAGGTATCATATTTATATGTTTTAGGCTCACGTTACTCTAATCAGTCAAACTTTGGTTTAATTATTTAATGTTTGTCTTGCCATATCGTTTATTGTTCGCTACTGTGTTGCTATTCTAGTCTGGCTGTTTCCTGAAGAAAAAAAAATCTGATCTATATGACGTAATGAATAAAACCATTTTTTGATTACCCAAAGTTTAATGGTGTTTTCTCTTATTCAAATTATAAATGATATAATGAAATTAATAAATATTTAGGTGAAGCTGTGCGCTTGAATTTGTAATCGCATCATCCTATGCAGTGTGGTGAATTATTATTGCTCATTATTGTCTATAGGCTCTTTTAGTAATTTAAATACCATGGGTTTGTCAAGGAATTGGCTGGATTCAGATGCGGGTACAACAGAGGCTTTATTGAACAGAAAATAATCAGAACAGGCGATGAGCGCCTCCGTGGACAGCTTGTGTGGACGTGGAGTCCCCTACCACACAGATGGGTGGGTAGCAGCGGCTGGAACAAGCTGCAACAGCGGCAGTGGAGATGAAGCCGGCAGGGCAGCTCGCTAATCCGAGCGAGAGGCTGAGCAACCTACTAATGGGTCCGCATAGTCCCAGGGATGGCGGATGCTGAAAGGAGCCCACGGGTATCTGAACGCACAGAGAGGTGCAGGAAAATATACTTGCAGCTACGAGCACTGGAGCCTGAACAAGACAAGACAGGACAGGTAAGCGATACAAACTATGATGGTCAGAGCAATGGGAATAATCACAACAGTCTGACAAAAGACAGAGAAACACGGGGAGCTATAAAGGGGAAGTTAATGAGATAACAAGAACCTGGTGTGAAACAAGATAAGCTAGCGAGCAGAGAAAGAAGGAGGGCGGGAAAACAATCACGCTGACAATGCGCACGTGGCGAGCTGTAAAAACAAAGCCACGCACACAACAACAACACCCGAACACAGAGACAGCAAAGAACAGGTGATCAGACCCGAGACCCGACAGCATGTGATTTGGCATTTCTTTATATTTACACAGTTTACTAATGCTGCTCAAATGTACCATTAATGTACTGACACAAAAATATATAGTGTATTTTATACAAATATAACTGATGTAAATGACAAAAAGTTTAAGGCTGATGTCTCTATTCATTTTCACAGAAGCAAAGCAGCAGATGTTATAAATAAAAACAGTTAACACAGTACCCCCCCCTCCCAGGAGCGCTACCAGGTGCCCCAGGAGGAGGCTTACCTTGTCGCCGATGGAAGTCCTCGATCAACGAACACTCCAAAATGTCCCGGGACGGCACCCAGCATCTCTCCTCTGGACCATAACCCTCCCAGTCCACGAGATACTGAAACCCTCTGCCGCGGCGCCGCTCATCGAGTAATCTTCTAACCGTATAGGTAGGGGAGCCATCCACAAGACGAGGGGGCGGGGCGATCGCCGGCAGTGTTAAGGGGAGAAGAAAACACAGGTTTAACCCTAGAGACATAAAACACAGGGTGAACCCGACCAAGAGCGGTAGGGAGCTTGAGCCTGATCGCCACCGGATTAACCACCTTGGTGACGCAGTACGGCCCAATGAATCTGGGCGCCAGCTTTCGAGAAGGTGCCCGGAGAGGCAGATCCTTGGTAGAAAGCCATACACGTTGACCGCACACATAGGTTGGAGGAGAGGACCAGCGACGATCGGCTGCTGCCTTGGTTCGTCCCGAGGTTCGGACCAAAACCCTCCTGACTTTCTCCGAGGTGCGGCGGCAGCGCTGAACAAAAGCCAGGGCGGACGGAACCGCAGCATCGGGTTCCTGTGATGGAAACAGAGGCGGTTTATAACCCACAGAGCACTCAAAAGGAGACATACCTGGAAGCCCAGAGACAAAATCAAAGGCGATGTGTGACCATGGACGGGAAGGGACAGGAAGAGGATGAAGCAGGCCATCAGGAGGGCGATTCACTGGCTTATATTGGGCGCATATGGGGCAGGCCAACACGAACTGTCTGACATCTGCGGCCAGTGTGGGCCACCAGAAGCGGATGGCAAACAACGTTCTCCGAATCCTCGGATGGCAGACCAGCCTGGACGCATGACCCCACTGAAGGACTTCTGGGCGCAGCACAGCCGGCACTGGCAACCTGCCCGCCGGGCACCTCCCTGGCACTTGCACCCCTCGACCGGCCTCCTCTACTCGCCGCTCGATACCCCAAGAAAGAGCCCCGACCACCACCCCTTCAGGAAGGATGGCTTTGGCCATAAGCCCCCCCTCCGGAGCCCCAAACAGGCGTGAGAGAGCGTCGGGCTTGACGTTTTTGGACCCCGGCCGGTACGAGAGGGTGAAGTTGAATCGGCCAAAGACGAGCGCCCAGCGGGCCTGACGCGAGCTCAGCCTCTTGGCCGAACGGATGTATTCGAGATTCTTGTGATCCGTCCAGACCAATAAGGGCTGCGCCGACCCCTCCAACCAGTGATGCCACTCACCCAAGGCCAATCTCACCGCCAACAGTTCTCTATTGCCAATGTCGTAGTTATGCTCTGCAGGGCTGAGATGGCGAGAGAAGAATGCACACGGGTGCACCTTCCCGTTGCGGAGGGAATGCTGAGATAGAACTGTGCCAACCCCGACGTCCGATGCGTCAACCTACAGAACAGGTGCAGAGACAAAACAGGACTTTAATGTGTCAAAGGCTACCTGAGCATCCTGGTTCCACCTGAAGGACACCTTGGTGGAGGTTAATGCCGTGAGCGGAGCAGCGATCTGACCAAAATTCCTGATGTATCGCCAATAGAAGTTGGCAAAACCCAGGAAATGCTGCAGAGCCTTACAGGAGTCGGGGACTGGCCACTTGGCGACAGCTTCTATCTTAGCAGGGTCTGGTTTAATCCCCCTGGTAGAGATGATATGGCCAAGGAACGTAACAGACTCAGCGTGGAATTCGCACTTCTCCGCTTTGATGAACAACTGGTTCTCTAACAGGCACTGGAGGACCTGTCTAACGTGCTGGGTGTGTAATTGGAGAGAGAGGGAGAAAATCAGAATATCATCCAAATACACAAAGACAAACTGATTAATCATGTCACCCAGCTATTGACGAGATCCTGGAAAACGGCCGGAGCATTGGTAAGACCAAACAGAAGAACCAGATACTCGTAGTGTCCCGAGGGGGTGTTGAATGCCGTCTTCCACTCATCCTCCTCCCGAATGCGCACCAGATGGTAGGCATTGCGGAGGTCTAATTTGGTGAAGACCTGAGCTCCCTGCAACAATTCAAAAGCAGAAGACATTACAGGTAGGGGGTACCTGTTCTTTACTGTAATGTCATTCAAACCTCTGTAATCAATACAAGGGCGTAGGGAGCCGTCTTTCTTCTGAACAAAGAAAAACCCCGCACCGGCGGGAGAGGAGGAATGGCGAATGAGCCCAGCCTGTAGTGACTCACGTATATACCTGTCCATGGCCTCTCTTTCAGGACCGGAAAGGGAATTTAACCGACCCTTAGACGGAGAAGTGGCCCGGGAGAAGGTCTATGGCACAGTCGTAGGGACGATGCGGAGGTAGAGAGGTGGCCCGGGACTTACTGAAAACCGCACGAAGATCGCAGTACTCCGCCGGGAGGAAAAGCAGCACCTAAACATGACACATGACAAGACTGACTCCAGGCTAAAATAGAATTATTGACCCAATCAATATGTGGGTTGTGTTTCAGCAACCAAGGATGTCCTAAAATTAACGGGGCCTTAGGGGAGTCAATAATTAACAGCTCGATCTGCTCACAGTGGTTACCAGAGAGGGAAAGGCTTACACAAGGGGTGACGTGAGTGATGGTAGTGAGGGGATTGCCCGATAATGACCACGCACCACGCCGTTCAACCAGGGGAATGGTCGGAATGTTCCACTTGTGAGCAGAGGCAGAATCCAGGAAATTCGAAATTCCCCCCGAATCCAGAAGGGCGTGGCCAGTATGTGAATCTCCCTGGAAGGAGAGTTGAAAGGGCAGCTGAGTGTGCGTTGCTGGAGAGTTTGAACAGGGAATGGCGCCCACCAGGACTCTCCGCTTCACTGGTGGGCCTTGACTTTTAACGGGCACTGAAGGACAAAGTGGCCAGCCTTGCCGCAGTACAGGCACAATCCTTGAGGGGTGCACCTTCCCGTCGCGGAGGGATCGCTGAGACAGAACTGTGCCAACCCCGACGTCCGATGCGTCAACCTCGACAATGAACTGGGACTCAGGATCTGGAACCAACAGAACAGGTGCAGAGACAAAACGGGACTTTAATGTGTCAAAGGCTACCTGAGCATCCTGGTTCCACCTGAAGGACACCTTGGTGGAGGTTAATGCCGTGAGCGGAGCAGCGATCTGACCAAAATTCCTGATGTATCGCCAATAGAAGTTGGCAAAACCCAGGAAATGCTGCAGAGCCTTACAGGAGTCGGGGACTGGCCACTTGGCGACAGCTTCTATCTTAGCAGGGTCTGGTTTAATCCCCCTGGTAGAGATGATATGGCCAAGGAACGTAACAAACTCAGCGTGGAATTCGCACTTCTTCGCCTTGACGAACAACTGGTTCTCTAATAGGCGCTGGAGGACCCGTCTAACGTGCTGGGTGTGTAAGTGGAGAGAAGGGGAGAAAATCAGAATATCATCCAAATACACAAAGACGAACTGATTAATCATGTCACCCAGAACGCTATTGACGAGACCCTGGAAAACGGCCGGAGCATTGGTCAGACCAAACGGAAGAACCAGATACTCGTAGTGTCCTGAGGGGGTGTTAAATGCCGTCTTCCACTCATCCCCCTCCCGAATGTGCACCAGATGGTAGGCGTTGCGGAGGTCTAATTTGGTGAAGACCCGAGCTCCCTGCAACAATTCAAAAGCAGAAGACATTAGAGGTAGGGGGTACCTGTTCTTTACTGTAATGTCATTCAAACCTCTGTAATCAATACAAGGGCGTAGGGAGCCGTCTTTCTTCTGAACGAAGAAAAACCCCGCCCCGGTGGGAGAGGATGAATGGCAAATGAGCCCAGCCTGTAGTGACTCACGTATATACCTGTCCATGGCCTCTCTTTCAGGACCGGAAAGGGAATTTAACCGACCCTTAGACGGAGAAGTGGCCCGGGAGAAGGTCTATGGCACAGTCGTAGGGACGATGCGGAGGTAGCGAGGTGGCCCGGGACTTACTGAAAACCACACGAAGATCGCAGTACTCCGCCGGGACGCCGGTCAAGTCAGCGGGATCCACCTGCGAAACACAAGACACAGAGACAGCAGGAAAAGCAGCACCTAAACATGACACATGACAAGACTGACTCCAGGCTAAAATAGAATTATTGACCCAATCAATATGTGGGTTGTGTTTCAGCAACCAAGGATGTCCTAAAATTAACGGGGCCTTAGGGGAGTCAATAATTAACAGTTCGATCTGCTCACAGTGGTTACCAGAGAGGGAAAGGCTTACACAAGGTGTGACGTGAGTGATGGTGGTGAGGGGATTGCCCGCTAATGACCACGCCGTAATGGGCTTAGCCAGGGAAATGGTCGGGATGTTCCACTTGTGAGCCGAGGCAGAATCCAGAAAATTCCCCTCAGCCCCCGAATCCAGGAGGGCGTGGCCAATGTGTGAACCTCCCTGGAAGGAGAGTCGAAAGGGCAGCTGAGTGCGCGTTGCTGGAGAGTTTGAACAGGGAAAGGCGCCCACCAGGACTCTCCGCTTCACTGGTGGGCCCTGACTATTAACGGGCACTGAAGGACAAAGTGGCCAGCCTTGCCGCAGTACAGGCACAATCCTTGAGTTAAACACTCCTGCTTCTACTGCGGCGTAAGCCGGAGACGACCCAGTTGCATGGGCTCAACATCAGCTGACTGAGGACTCGCCGCTTCGGACGAAGAGGACTCCAGGTGGCGCCACGGAGTAGTGGACTGACGGTGTTGACGGCGGCGGTTGAGACGGCCCTCCACATGGAGCGCGAGATTAATCAAATTATCCAGCTCTCAAGGAAGATCCACAGCAGCTAGTTCGTCGGGGATGGCATAATCCAGTCCCTCGAGAAATCGCACGCATGGCGTGCGCTCATTCCAGCCGCAAGCCGCCGCTAGACTCTAAAACGGTATGGCATAGTCATGACAGAGCATTTCTTCTGAGACAACCAAGACAGCTGAGCTGCCACCTCATCTCCCTGGGCTGATCGGTCAAACAGCTTCGCCATCTCCTGGCGAAAATCCGCAAAAGTAGCACAGCAGGGAGCCCGCGATCTCCATACGGCAATTCCCCATTCGCGGGCGCGACCCGAGAGAAGACTGAGGACGTATGCAACCGTAGCCTCTTCTGTGGTGTAACGTCGAGGCTGCAGTGAAAACACCAGCGAACACTGGGAGAGAAAGGCTTGGCAGGCATTAGGATCGCCATCATAAACCGGTGGATTGTTGGCATGAGGTTCGGGCTCCAGAGGAATACCAGTGCGGAGGACGGGACCCCGGTTAGCCGCCTCCCGCTGAAGATCATCGACCTGCGTGAGGAGCTCAGCGACTCGGGCATTTAGAGCGTCCACCTCTTGCGCTGTGGTGTTGAGCTGGGTGGCGTGCTGACCCAGCAAAACTCCCTGTTGCACGAGAGCAGAACGAAGCGGATCCGATCCCGCTGAATCCATCGCTGGTCAGACTGTTCTGTCAAGGAATTGGCTGGATTCAGATGCGGGTACAAGAGGCTTTATTGTACAGAAAATAATCAGAACAGGCGATGAGCGCCTCCACGGACAGCTCGTGTGGACGTGGAGTCCCCACCACACAGATGGGTGGGTAGCAGCGGCTGGAAAATGCTGCAACAGCAGCAGTGGAGATGAAGCCGGCAGGGCAGCTCGCTAATCCGAGCGAGAGGCTGAACAAGCTACTAATGGGTCCGCAGAGTCCCA
Organism: Sinocyclocheilus anshuiensis; assembly: GCF_001515605.1. Classification (NCBI taxonomy): domain Eukaryota; kingdom Metazoa; phylum Chordata; class Actinopteri; order Cypriniformes; family Cyprinidae; genus Sinocyclocheilus; species Sinocyclocheilus anshuiensis. The sequence continues at coordinate 83,920 of NW_015547632.1, forward strand.
GGGATGGCAAATGCCGAAAGGAGCCCAGGGGTATCTGAACGCACAGAGAGGTGCAGGAAAATATACTTGCAGCTACGAGCACTGGAGCCTGAACAAGACAAGACAGGACAGGTAAGCGATACAAACTATGATGGTCAGAGCAATGGGAATAATCACAACAGTCTGACAAAAGACAGAGAAACACGGGGAGCTATAAAGGGGAAGCTAATGAGATAACAAGAACCTGGTGTGAAACAAGGAGTGTGGGAAAACAATCACACTGACAATGCGCACGTGGCGATCTGTCAAAACAAAGCCACACACACAACAACAACACAACACCCGAACACAGAGACAGCAAAGAACAGGTGATCAGACCCGAGACCCGACATTTTTTAGCTTAGGCTACTGACCGTTATGGATTAGTGTAGCCTGCATCAAAAAAGTCTTGAACATAAAACAACAGGATAAAAACATAGTTGATGACTAGACATAATCATTTCATGACTCTAGACACTTCTTTGTGAAGACAGTGGCATAATACAGTGACATAATACGTTTAGCCATATCAAAACAGTAGTCATGTACATGGGTAAATTTTACCCGCTGGTGATTTTAGGTATACAACGACCCCTGGCAGTTAAAGTGTTTTATCTAAACAATTTTTAACAATGGGGATTGTAAATAACACAATTTTAGTAAAAGTCAATGACTGAGAGACTTGGATATTTTATTGAAAATCTGTTACGTACATTTGAAAAACAGCCATGGGTGATACTTCTGCTTTTAAATTATGAAATTTATTAAATTATTAAAGCAGAGTTTTTGGGGCAGATGTGACCTGTGACCTGTAGATGGTCTTCATCCCTCCTGGGGTGGTGCCGCTCTTCTCTCTAGAAATATGACACATAGTCTTAGAGTTTGCACTTGACTAACTCGGTCCCAGGTCAGGAAGCAGACAGACTGGCTAAACCGACCTTCAGCTAGCTGCCTCACGTCAAAGAAGTCAGTTAATTCTCAGCACATAGAGACTCTTTCACCTAGATATCATACTATAGGGCCTTTCGCACCGCTTTAGTTCCAGAACTAAATGTACAGTACTAAAGTACTGGGACGATTTTGCGCGAACTATTTCCCAGT
>NW_015547632.1:86768-91876 GCF_001515605.1 Sinocyclocheilus anshuiensis
CAGTTGCTTTGACACAATCTGTATTGTTAAAAGTGCTATATAAATAAAGGTGACTTGACTTGACATGTTCAATGCTTAGCCTGTGCGTAGCCACGATTTAGCTCATAGTCAGAGAAGCTATCTGTAGCCCACTTATAGTCAAACCTGATTCACTGTAGTTTTTGGCCAGGCAGCGCATGAGATGGATATAAGTGTCATTTCATGACATGGTCTATATGTAGCCACGATTTCGCTCTAAATTGGACAGGCTATGTGTAGTCTGCTTTTAGCCCACCTGGCGAAATCGAGGCAATCTGTGGTCTAATTTTAATGGCTTGGCTATAGCCCTATACTAGAACCCAGACCAGCGATGAGCATAGCCAAAATTGGCTATAGCCCTATACCAGTAACCAGACCAGCGATGAGCATGGCCAAAAAAGCCTTAAAATTGTTTATATGTAATTTTCGCCAATGCAGCTTCTTGTTACATGCAAGTAAACTTTTGAAACATTTAAATTAGCATTATTTTATATTCGTAGAGATAAGTGTTGTGTTTTGAATTTTGTTTTTAAACGAGAGAGCACTAAGTTTACCTGTCGGAGAGCAGCGGGCAAACAAAAGAATTGGAGAAACTGAGGAGTTTCAACATCTGGAAAAGTGGTTGGAAATTGAAAAGATCCGGGCAGCAATGGTAAAAAACAAAAAAAAACTCCAAAACAACATTTTCTCACTAAAGCTCTCATCTTTGAGTCCATCATTTATTTTAATTATATTGAATTTATGACTGAACAATGGCTTGTTAGATACGGAGAGCGCATGAGCTAATTGAATAGAATATCTTTGTCATTGTACAGGTAACGTTACAATAAGATTTATTTTGAAAGTTCCAAATTGATAGTAAAGCTTAAGAATACAAATAATAAGTGCAAATAGCTCAGATGTGCAATGCAGCAGTGTAGAGTAGGCTTGTTGTTTCTCCGATCACAAATGCAGACATGGTTTTATGTTTACGCAGCACGATACGCAACGCAACAAGTAAAAAGACAATATAAGTCATTATAATCAGTAATTATGTCCCCACTGGATGCAACAAATGCCTCATTTGTAATGGGTTTTATTGGTTTTGTCTCGTCTTGCTGGGAGACGGCATCACAGTACGTTAAGGGCCGTAACATATTCGTCACACGCTTGAGGCATTCGGCCAATCACAACGCACAGGATAGCTGGTCAATCTGAGCACACCTCGCTTTTTTAGAAGATGAGCTTTGTAAAAATCGACGCGTTTCAGAAAGGCTGGGCATAGAGGAGAAACAATAATGTATATTATATGGAAAATGTTTTGTTTTTTTTTAACCTTAAACCGCATAAACACATTGCATTACACCAAATACACCAAATAATGTTCTTTTTAGCAACGTCATGTGACCCCTTTAAAATAAGTAAACCAACAAAAGGATTCATCTTTTTCTTATGTTGTCATTTATGTTTTAATGTTAAGTGTGATAACATGGTCTTGATTTGTATTAGATTTTTTTTCTTTTAAATATCTTATTTTTTCATTTTTATATTCTTATTATCTTAAGTTGTTAGCTCCAGATTGTTTATCATAATATTTATATTTAAGTGTATTGTATTTATAATATTTTATTTTGTCATTAATTCTTTTGTATTTTTATCATTTTGTATTGTCTTAAGTTGTTAAATGTTATTTTTCTTAATAAAAGCTGTATATTTAATTTGTTTGCATTGATTGCCATTTTGTTGTCTATTAGATGTATATATGTAGGCATTCATTAGCTGTCTATTTGATGACTAGTCTATTCTTGGGCTATGGTTAGACATCTATTAAATTTTCACTGACAGCCCAAATTCAGCCTTGTTTTAGCCTAGACCCATATTCACTGTCTATTGTATATATGTAGTCGTTTAATAGCGGTCTAGTTGATGAGTCTATTCTTGGGCTATGGTTAGACGTCTATTACATTTTCACTGACAGCCCAAATTCAGCCTTGTTTTAGGCTCGACGTCTGGGCTGTGTTTAGACGGCTAATAGACGTCTTTTAAACGCAAAATTGCTTGCTGGGTGGTAGCCAATGCAGATCATTACATTGAATTAATGTATGTGAACTTATTTTGAATATATTATTTTCTCTTTCCACTTATTCTAAAAAAAAATGTGCATGATGTTTGGGGAATATTTTTATGCTGGGTTGTGTGAACATTAATTTTATACATCCTTCACTATTAATAATACATAGGGCTGGGTATCGAGTTCGATACTTTTTAGGCACCGACCGAAACCATAGAGTATCGAAAAACGTCTCGTCCTTCGGTACAAAATTTCGATACCTAAGGGGTTAATCTAATCAGCGTCAGTGAGACAATAAAGGCCCGGGTATACTTCACTTTCCGCGTTCCGTTCCCCTCGCGCTCAGCCGCGTCCGCAGAGCTTTCAAAGTATAACGTTACTCAACCACGGATGAGTGCAGACAGACGAGCTCGACACAGGCGCAGTTTGACTTGCGCTGTGTCGCAACTTTAACCTCGCGCATGCGCTGTTGTACGCGGACCGTCAGCGCAGTCTCAAAAAATTGCCTGCACGCGGATGGGGTGCGCGGCTGTCCGCGAGCCCTCCTGATGACGAAAATGACGTAATGTGGACGCGGACGGCCGAAGTATACTTTGGCCTTAAGCCTGCAGCACTAGCCGGTGTGTTCGACTAGAAGAGGTGCGGCGCAGATCGATCAGTGTTTGACATCCGCGAGAGCGATTCGAAAGCGCACGGAGCAGTCTGCCCAGCAAGCAATTTTGCGTTTAAAAGGCGTCTATTAGCCGTCTAAACACAGCCCAGACGTCTAGGCTAAAACAAGGCTAAATTTGGGCTGTCAGTGAAAATTTAATAGACGTCTAATCATAGCCCAAGAATAGACTAGTCATCAATTAGACCGCTATTAAAATATACAGCTTTTATTAAGAAAAATAACATTTAACAACTTGGACAACTTAAGACAATACAAAATGATAAAAATACAAAAGAATTAATGACAAAATAAAATTTTGTAAATACAATACACTTAAATATAAATATTATGATAAAAATCAGGAATTTTTAACAACTTAAGATAATAAAAATGAAAAAATAAAATATTTTAAATAACTTAAAATGTTCAAATGATGCGATAATCTAATACAAATCAAGAGCATGTTATCACACTTAACATTAAAACATAAATGACAACTGACAACATAAAAAAAAAGATTAACCCTTTTGTTGGTTTACTTATTTTAACAAATAAAACAACCAACAGTGAACTTAAAGGAAATGATTAATTATTGGTTTTATTTCTTGTTTAAAATGCCTCCCAACTGCATTCCTCAAGTCCAACTCTGTTGCTGCCGGGAAGTTGGTCATCACAGCATCTGCCAAATAAGAAAGAAAAAAACACGGTGTGTGTGTTCACTGCTGTGTGTGTGCACTTAGGATGGGATAAATGCAGAGCACTAATTCCGAGTATGGAATACTCGGATCATACCATACCATACTTGTATGTCACGTCACTTGAAATGTTGTTTTGGAGAGTTTTTTTTTTTTTTTTTACCATTGCTGCCCGGATCTTTTCAATTTCCAACTGCTTTTCCAGATGTTGAAACTCCTCCTCAGTTTCTCCAATTCTTCTGAGTGTGTTCACTGTATAAATGAATATGGATTAATCTTTGTCAAAGCTGTGTTTGTTCTGTTGTTTGCTCTTTGCTCTTCTTGCGCTGTTTTAAAATCAATTGAGTTTGTAAACACATACAAATGATAAAACTTTTACTCTATTAAATTTTGCAATTAAGCCTCTGAACACATGCGTGCTGAACTGTGGGCCTAGTCACGGATCACTATCAACTACGATCTGCTCCCTTCACTAAAATGTCATGGTTCCTAAAAATGATAACAACGTTACTTGTACAATGACAAAGCTATTCTATTCAATTAGCTCATGCTCTCTCTGTATCTAACACGCCATTGTTCAGTCATAAATTCAATATAATAATTTAAATAAATGATGGACTTTGTTAAAGATGAGAGCTTTAGTGAGGAAATGTTGTTTTGGAGAGTTTTTTTTGTTTTTGTTTGTTTTTTTTACCATTGCTGCCCGGATCTTTTCAATTTCCAACCGCTTTTCCAGATGTTGAAACTCCTCCTCAGTCTACATCGACTACATCTTTTGTTTTCATCCTTGCTCCTTGTGTTTATTTATTTATTTTTTACTTTTTTTCTTCTTTAATGTAAACTCTGTGTTTGTCTTAATGGAAGTGTCTTACATTGTTGGTTGTTCCCTGTCTTGTTATGTACATTAAGCAGAAGTTTCTCCAATTCTTCTGGCTGTGTTTGTTCTGTTGTTTGCTCTTTGCTCTTCTTGCGCTGTTTTAAAATCAATTGAGTTTTTAAACACGTACAAATGATTAAACTTTTACTCTATTAAATTTTGCAATTAATCCTCTGAACACATGCGTGTTGAACCGTGGGCCTAGTCACGGGTCACTATCAACTATGATCTGCTCCCTTCACTAAAATGTAACGGTTCCTAAACATGATAACAAATAATATAGATAAATAATGAACACATGTCAAAACGAAAACACAGATACTTACAAGACCAAGTAGGAATGTCCTTTATCGTTTGTTGTTTGTCCGTTGCTCTCCGACAAGTAAACTTAGTGTTCTCTCGTGTAAAAAAAATTAAAAACACAGCACTGATCTCTACTAACTCTCATGTCTTGCGTTGCCAGTAGTCATGTCTCAGTAGGGCTACAATTGCAATCTAGCGGTTGGGAATTGTAATTGCATTTTTATTTATAAAATGAAAGACAGCCGAATATCAATAATATCATATAATGTGTATGAATGTAACATTTAACAGCTTGTGGGATGCATGAAATCATATTATCAAATGCAAGTAAACTTTTGAAACATTTAAATTAGCATTATTTTCGGCATAATAAATAATGCTATATTTAATAATGCTGTAAAATAATTAAAATATAAAATAATGCTAATTTAAATGATTCAAAAGTTTACTTGCATTTGATAAGAAGCTGCGTGGGCGAAAATTACATGTAAACAATTTTAAGGCTATTTTGGC
>NW_015547632.1:103005-103527 GCF_001515605.1 Sinocyclocheilus anshuiensis
GGTGGGCTAAAAGCAGACTACTCGTAGCCCGTCCAATTTAGAGCTAAATCGTGGCTACATATAGACCATGTCATGAAATTACACTTATATCTTTGTAGATATTATTGACACTGCGAACATGATGGGATATCAACCATCTCATGCGCTGCCTGGCCAAAAACTACAGTGAATCAGGTTTGACTATAAGTGGGCTACAGATAGCTGCTCGGACTACGAGCTAAATCGTGGCTATAAACAGGCTAAGCATTGAACATGTCAAAGAAATGAAACCAAACACCTTGTAAACGGTGTTACTTTGCTTACATGATGGAATATCGTACATCTCAAGTTATTTTGCCAAAAAACGACATGAAACCAAATTCAAGGTTATTTGGGCTAGAAGTGGGTTACACATAGCTGGACTATATCGGGTCTATACTTAAACGAGATGTTGAAATGATGGCTATTGCTTGCTGGGTGCTCTCTTTAGCTCTCGTGGTACTGTAATACACCGATCGGTCTGCACAGTCGGTCCGCGTCAAG
>NW_015547632.1:103721-110142 GCF_001515605.1 Sinocyclocheilus anshuiensis
AAATAAGATTTATATTCCGCTTTTACTCAAAACTCACTTTAAACCACCATCGAGTGTTTGTAATAACTTCCAATTGCCATCTAATGTGTGTTTTGGCCATGTAATGTTGCTGAAATTAAATATGGTATTACCTTTACTCTGACTCTGAGTCAGAGCAGCGATCATGGAAGGGAGAACACAGGCAGACAGCGCTGGAAGCTGCTAATGCTCATCAGTAAATCAGTGGAAAATAAATAGAAATCATGATTCTGTCTGAGCTATGCGTTTTAAAACGAACACGCACTAGTGTAAATGCCTAACAGATGTGTAAACTGAAGACTATTTGAGCTTTATTAAAACTATTTGAACTGATTTATTGTGTTGGTTATGTTGTAATGTATTACACAATGTTAAACATACAATTGTTGTAACATCTGCCTCAGACCGCGATTGGACGCTGGTGAGGCAAGACGCTAAAGTTTTTCTCCTCATCTTCCAGTTAATCTTGTGTGTGATGCAGAAAGAGGATAGCATGGTGAATGTTTTTTTTCTGATCAAGTGTCCCATGTGTTCGCCCAAATATAGCCGATTTGAAGCTGTCCCTGCTGTCTCCGGCGTGAACTTCCTTATGTGCAGATCTGGAATTGCTACAATATGTTCAGAACTTCCTGCCTATATTCCCATTTTATATAACGCACAGATGTAATGCATCTTGGATCTAGAGGTAGCAGGAAGAAAAACCCTTTGTTTGCCAAATGTATTCCTTATACATTCCTATATGATGTAGTGTATAATTCTTATTGGCTAGAACACTACACCACCCCTTATCTATATATCCACAACGTACCTATATAATCTACTGATGTAACAATAAACTTTGAAGATGTTTGTGAACAGAGACTCCATGTTTCTGACTCTTCCCATGGATCCATGCATTCATGAGAGGTGGGAACAGAGAATACTTTTGGGGACGAGAAATAACGGGGTTAGTTCATTAAGATTAATTTATTTTTAACACTTGGGGACTTGTATCTCTGGGAATTTCTCAAAAGACAGGTAAGAAATAATTTTAATTGTTTTCTTCCTGTATATAAGAGAAATTGATTGTATTTTCATTTTGCAATTTTGATTGTGCCATATTTGACATCAATCTGTTATCCTCGCATTTGGTATGTGGGAAGAAGAATGGATGTTTTTGTGTAAAGGGCTTTCATTACCTATTTCTAGATATGGAATAGATGCTTTGTGAAAGATTACCCATTCTTTACCAAAGTGCTCTCAGTCCCTTAAGTGACCCCATGAATAATGCTGAATTGAAAGCTTTCTTTTATCCAAAATATCAAAAAGTTAATATAAAACTGCGGACTTTATTTTGTGTTTTATTTGGGCATTCTACAAATTGTGAAAAGGACATGAAACCTGATGAGATGTCTCTGATTAGATATACGGGAAGAACAGTATCGGATCGCGACCGACTTAATTTGTAAACCTCATACTTTATGAGGAGCAGAATAGATGATTTGCATAAGATCTTTTCATTACCCATTCTTAAAAGGGAATGGATGTTTTGTGAGAAGCTATCTTTGTTACCTATTCTCACAATAAGATTAAGATATTCTCAGTCCTTCCAAGACTGAAAGATTTTCTGATGAGATGAGAGAATTGGTATTGTGACGTCCTTGCAAGGCACTAAAACAAATACAATGCTAAATAACAATTCTTCAAATTGTCTACGACAGTTGACCTGGACAGGATGGATGAAACAGCAGAGTAGTATATTTCAGCAAACTGTTTTAGCACAAATTCAACTAATGGCTATTTGCCTATAGAAACTACGGATCCAAGGCACTTCTTCCAGTTCCAAAATGTTAAAAAGCCTTTACTCAAACATGGCTCACTCTAGAAACATTAAAAATGACTAGAACACTGCACACTGATGCATTTCGGCCATCCAGCCTTCCTCAGAGTGTGTCAAGTACAAAATTAGTCACAGGTGTAGATATAATCAGTTGCTCAATAGAAATGGGAGAAACCAAAATACTCATTACAGGGGGGACCAATAGCATCATTAACAATTTCGAAGTATAATCACATGTACAAAAGAAAAAAAAAAAAAATTATATATATATCTTGATAATAATAATCGTACTGATAATCATTTCACAAATATGGAGTTAAATCTAATTCCTCATTCAAACCAGGAAAAATGGTGGCTTTTAGCTGAAAAATCCAAAAGGCTTCCCTTTGTAGAAGTCTTTGTAATCTATCACCCTTTCTAATCGATCCAGTTACAATTTCCAAACCAATAATTCTTAAAGTAGACGGATTTGAGTCATGTGCAGATGCATAATGTACTGCCATGGGGTAATCTTTGTTTCTTGTACGAATTGCATTTTTGTGATCCCATAATCTATTTTACAGTCTACGTTTAGTCTGACCCACATAGAAACAGTTACAAGGACATTGAAGCCTATAAATTACATGCGTACTTTTACAATTAATGAAGGATCCAATTAAATACAATTTCTTTGTACAAACATCCATAAATGATTTAGTTTGAATTACATTCTCACAATGATTGCAATGTCCACACTTAAACATGCCTCGTATTCCTCTGTCCAACCATGTTGTCTGTTTCATAGCAGGCAAGTGACTTCTCACAACTCTTGTCTTTAATTGTAGGAGCCTTTCTATAGCTCACAATTGGAGGCTCCTGAAAAATCTCGCGTAGACTTAGATCACTTTGGATAACGCTTGCCTGCTATGAAACAGACAACATGGTTGGACAGAGGAATACGAGGCATGTTTAAGTGTGGACATTGCAATCATTGTGAGAATGTAATTCAAACTAAATCATTTATGGATGTTTGCACAAAGAAACTGTATTTAATTGGATCCTTCATTAATTGTAAAAGTACGCATGTAATTTATAGGCTTCAATGTCCTTGTAACTGTTTCTATGTGGGTCAGACTAAACGTAGACTTCAAGATAGATTATGGGATCACAAAAATACAATTCGTACAAGAAACAAAGATTACCCCATGGCAGTACATTATGCATCTGCACATGACTCAAATCCGTCTACTTTAAGAATTATTGGTTTGGAAATTGTAACTGGATCGATTAGAAAGGGTGATAGATTACAAAGACTTCTACAAAGGGAAGCCTTTTGGATTTTTCAGCTAAAAGCCACCATTTTTCCTGGTTTGAATGAGGAATGATATTTTAGCTCCATATTTGTGAAATGATTATCAGTACGATTATTATTATCAAGATATATATATAATTTTTTTTTTGTACATGTGATTATACTTCGAAATTGTTAATGATGCTATTGGTCCCCCCTGTAATGAGTATTTTGGTTTCTCCCATTTCTATTGAGCAACTGATTATATCTACACCTGTGACTAATTTTGTACTTGACACACTCTGAGGAAGGCTGGATGGCCGAAATGCATCAGTGTGCAGTGTTCTAGTCATTTTTAATGTTTCTAGAGTGAGCCATGTTTGAATAAAAGCTTTTTAACATTTTGGAACTGGAAGAAGTGCCTTGGATCCGTAGTTTCTATAGATATAATTTTGAACCCTACCAAAGAGCACCTTCTGGGACTATTAAACGGAGGTCCTTTCAGCAAGTAGCGCTCCAATGTTTTCTTTGAGTTGTTAATGGCTATTTGCCATTCGTTGTGGTCTAAGTTCACTTTGATATAGTAAAGTTTTGAAATGAATCTACTCTTGCTTTGTTCTGTCTCTGCTGTGTTAGATCAAGTGTGCTGCTATTTTTCTAAAAGCATTGTCAGTCACCAACAAAACCAAAATTAGGACATAATACCGTTGATTAGATGGATGACAATGTATAGAGCAGATATGCACAGCTGTATTTAGAAAATTTGGCTGAAGAGATTTTTATGAGATTTTAGTTATTTTGGCTCCGAAAAGTTAAAGATATTACTTTACATGACGTGGGTACCACAAGAGAATTACATTGATAAATCAGTGCATAATATAAGGTTAAATAGACGTCTTTAAAGATATAGTTTGTATTACATCTTGTTATCTTTAGATGTATGAAGTTTGTATCCGTCATCCCTGGAGGCCAGCCTGAAATGTGATGCATTGCAGAGATTGAGACTTTAGTTTGTGTTAACTAAAATAATTTGTGCATTTTGATGAATGAGAACAGGATTGAGTATGGAAGTAAAATATGTTGAATTGCACTAACTGAAAAAATAAAGCATTGCATTAACAGTGCTTGCATTTTTATGCCTTGTATTTTCAGGACTTGCATTTTTAGAGGCTGAGATTTAACATATTTTGATTATTTAAGCTGTGAATATTTTAATTCAAAACATTTAACACTCATTTTCATAATTAAAAATTCAATAATTCATATTCACCTTCCAGAGTTCACTTCCAAAATATTCAATCTGTTTAAAAATACGATGTATAAAATTTGACAGGCATTTTTCAGTCCATTCTATTTCACTTTACAAATTCGCTTCCACAAATTCAGTGGTTAAAATTTGGCAGAAAATTCAGCATTGTACATCCGGGAACTGCAGGAATAGCAGTAGAATACCGATGCATGATCTACATCTGTTGTTAGTCGCTCACCAGCAGGTGGCACAAGTGGGTGTTGATGGAGACCAAAGCAACAGGTAGAGCAAGTCATTCACACACAAAAACTGATTAGCAGAAATTGAGCAAGTCGTAAATAGAAGTTATGATTATCAGGGCCAGTATGTATATGCGGAAAACCTGATTAAGACTAATGAGCTGTGTTTAAGTTTAATTCAGCATCTTCGCTGTTACTCGTTTCCCCGTGTAGCCACATGTAAGCAGCTTTCTCTACCAAAAGAGATTATAATGCTATTTTACCCAACGCTGATATACAGAACTAACATTACATCTAAAATATTGATTTTGGTTGCTTAGTTTCCTTAACTTTATATCACGGCTTGTGTGATGCTGAGTTGTAATACTGGGGTTTCCCTCTTACGTCACACCCCAGGATTCCCCAACAATGCTTAATGCGCCTCAATGAACTAATACAGTGACATAAAAAATACCTCAGATCTCAGTATACACCTTACTGATGATGCAAACTATACAGGCAACCAGATGAGGTCGGAAGAACGCAACGCTCTGCATTTTCTTTATAATCGCTTTTCTAGCGCTGTAAAGTTTTAGGTGTAATATTTGCCGAACATTCACTTTTCCTTGCCACTGTTCTATAGAGTAGACAGTCCTACAAAGATCTCTAGTAAAACTTCAACCCATCCATCAAAAGGTAAAGGCTGTCCCATTAGCTGCAGTAACATGAAGCTGGCTATCCGCTAGTAGAGATTCTAGTGGTTGGATTTCGATTTTCTTCAGCCAGACCCGTCCAACAATACTGACCTGGGCTCCACTGTCCAAAAGCATTTGGGCCCGGACACCATTTAAATGATAAGTTATTATGCAGCGACTGCCAATCAGCTGTGCAAAACGTTTCTCTACAGTCTCACTTGCTCTTTTGGATATGTTCTGTGTTACAGGTTTCTCACCTCTGGATGCATGGGAAGTAGTTTGGGACACAAGACCTTCTGCGGTCACTGGTGGTCCCTCCCCAGTGACCTCCTCTTTTCACAACTTTTCATGAGACAGCCCACAGCTCAGTGCCCTGCTTGACCACACAGAAAACAGTGAGTACACACTTCAACATTTTGGGATAGACACTGTTTGCATTTACTCTTTGCTTCTGATTTTAATGGTTGTTGTGCACTTGCTGCCACTATTTTGGTTTGCTGTTGAACACCAGGGACCATGGACATGACAACTTTCTCTAGATTCTTGGTCAACGCAGATACTTGTGCAGAAAGTTCATGAATGGCATCACGATTGGCTTTAACTTCTGCATGGCTCGGGGGAGAATACTGCCCAACCACATCATCCTACTGTGTTACACTTGCAATTGTGACTTTGGACTTGTATGTGTGACCTATTCGCAGGGCTGGGGAGTAATGAAATGCATGTAACGGCGTTACGCATTTAAAATACAAAATATGAGTAACTGTATTTCGTTATAAATACATTTTAAAGGGGTCATATGATGCGATTTCAATTTTTCCTTTCTCTTTGGAGTGTTACAAGCTCTTGGTGCATAAAGAAGATCTGTAAAGTTGCAAAGACTAAAGTCTCAAATCCAAAGAGATATTCTTCATAAAAGTTAAGAGTCAAACCACGCCTACCTAAAACGGCTCGTTCTAACACGCCCCCACATATCTACGTCGCTATGTGGGAAGATTTGCATAACGCCGCCCAAATGTTCACGCAAAGAAAGAAGGCGTAACTTTTATTCTCGCTGTAGTATTGTTGTTGCCGCCACCATGTCGTGAAGACGCTGTGCTTCGTTGTGAAAGCGAAACTACTTTGTTTGGTCTTCCAAAAGAGGACGATATC
>NW_015547632.1:110402-110804 GCF_001515605.1 Sinocyclocheilus anshuiensis
TGTAATGATCACTCAAATGTGGTGATCAAACACTTATAACGGTGACAGATATTTAAGGGCATTTAACAATTTAACGATAAACTTTACTATCCAAAATGAGTCTGACATCAGTGCACTGAACAGTAAAGTTGAAGTTTATTCAACTTTAATTGCTTTATTGCATTTAAATTATCAGTTATTTTTGTTATAAGAAAAAAGTGATTAAACCTGTTATACTGTATTATGACAGCACTTTGTTTAAAACTACATTTCAATATCGTGATAATACCGTATACCGTGATAAAAGCATTAGCAATTAACCGCAACATGAAAATTTGATACCGGGCACGTTGTAGTTACAATGTGCTATTCTATGACATTAGCGATGTAATTTACACTATTTACTTTAATTAATAATTAATT
>NW_015547632.1:110978-111195 GCF_001515605.1 Sinocyclocheilus anshuiensis
TCTTTTGTTGGTTTTGATTGCTTCTATTGTCTCTCTTGTCAAATCGCTTTGGATAAAAGCATCTGCTAAATTACAACATTTAAATATAATGTAAATGTAATAAATGTAAATAAATTGAAATTTTAAAACAAGCCCCAAATCAAATAAATAACACAAATAAAAAAAATATCTTCATATAAACAAAATAAGGCTTTGTCTGTGCTCTTTCCATTTAAAA
>NW_015547632.1:116657-117555 GCF_001515605.1 Sinocyclocheilus anshuiensis
TCACTGTTACTTGCTTTAATGGCGGATGTGTGTCTACCTTTGAGTGCAGGTGAGGACACGTTCGAGCTGCATTCGGTGCAGGTCAAGCTGGAGGCCATGGAGAAGCAGATCCGTGACCTGGTGGAGAGGTAGGCCCAGCTGAGAGAGCAGAGAGCTGCGCTGGAAACATCCCGGGCTGACGCTCACAAGTCCTGGGTAAGTATACTGCGCGCTGCTAACTCTCCCATCACCTCTAGTCCGTGTGTTTCTCTGCACAGGCCGGTGCACCCAGGACGCGATCTTCCCAGATGTCCTTCACTCTGGCGCCGGGACACCACGGACCCTGGGTGCACCCGCAGCGAAATATGCGAGGCAGGCCCCGGGCGATGACCTCTCCCCCTCCGCCGCCTCCGGTCTTCGAGATCTCCACCCGGAACCGCTTTGCTCCCCTCTGCGAGACGGAACGCGACGCTGTGATCATCGGAGACTCCATCGTCCGGCACGTCCGTGCTACGTTAGCTGAAGGTAAAGTGCACACTCACTGTTTCCCTGGTGCTCGTGTTCTCGATGTTTCTGTGCAGATACCCTGAAGGGCGACGAGAGCCCCGGAGCGGTCGCGCTTCATGCAGGGGTTAACGACACCAAGCTGCGGCAGACCAAGACACTGAAGAGGGACTTCAGGAGCCTGATCGAGACGGTGCTCAGCACATCGCCCACTACGACGTTCATCGTGTCAGGACCGCTTCCCACGTATCGACGAGGACACGAAAGGTTCAGTAGACTTTTTGCTTTAAATGAATGGTTATTGCCATGGTGTAAAGAACAGAAACTTATCTTTGTTAATAATTGGAATCTTTTCTGGAAGCGTCCTAGGCTTTTTCGCGCTGATGGCCTGCACCCCAGCAGAGTCGGAGCGGAA
>NW_015547632.1:117781-119385 GCF_001515605.1 Sinocyclocheilus anshuiensis
TTTTTGAACCTTAAACCGCATAAACACATTTCATTACACCAAATACACAAAATAATGTTCTTTTTAGCAGCATCATATGACCCCTTTAAATAGGTGGTAATCAAATTACAGTTACATCCGAAAAGTATTTTAGATTATCAAAGTGATTACTTTAAATTTTTAATGTAATTTCTTCATTTAATATTTAAGAAAACAATTTGGGGATTTTAACGAATAAGGCAACTGATTCTCCGTTTAAAAAAACTGCGTGCAGCAGCCTGTTCATTTAGCAACTCGTAGTGAGAGTGCATACATACTCATCATCACGACACAAAAATGGATGACAACAGAAAGCCATTCGCGTAATGCATTTCTCTCATGGAAATACAAAGACTATTTTACTTATAAATCTGAAAAAGGACGTAACATCTCAGTGCAGTGCAATCTATGCCCAAGTTACCTGCGAAAAAACTTCTATCAGCATCGAAGTATTCAACTCCTCATCTGAAAAAGCATCTTGATCCGATTCGTGATTGTGAACAGATGATTCTTTTGAGTCTATATTTTAAATGAATCATTTATTTTGTTTAACAAAACCAGTGTGAATGGTTCACAAACTGGATGCATCTGAGGTGTGTTTCCCAAAAGCATCATTAGCGAACTGTGGTTGTTAAAGAGGTCATATGATGCTGCTAAAAAGAACATTATTTTGTGTATTTGGTGTAATGAAATGTGTTTATGCAGTTTAAAGTTCAAAAAACGTACTCGGTTACTAACGTAACCTCGGTTCCCTGAGATACGGGAACGAGTACTGCATTGCTAGACGCTGCAGGAAACTCCTTTTCTCCGATTTACTGAAGCCTTTTTTTTCAATCACAGCAGTGCATCTGCCCTGCCATTGTTTCAGAAATGAACCAATGACGGCGCAGCGGAGCTGTGCGAGCCTATGGCGAAGCAGCGCGCCCGAGCCCACCAAAATGGGCGGGGCATCTGGCTATATAAGCAGGTGCTTGGCATAGGATCACTGATTCATATCGACTGAAGCGACAACAGAGTCGTGCAGCATCATAGCACGGTTAGCTACGCAGTACTCGTTCCCATATCTCAGGGAACCGAGGTTACGTTAGTAACCGAGTACGTTCCCTTTCAATACTTCACTCGTACTGCATCGCTAGACGCTGCGGGAACCTATTCAATCACACCGTGCTATGGTAGATGAACGACTTATAAGTAATTGTCCAGGGCGTCCAGAAGGGGGCCCTGTAGATCAACTACAATGAAGCAGGCCATAGCCAGAGACCCGGATTCTTTTCAGGGTCAAGAGGCAAAGAAATGGGCTAACTCATAGAGGTCGAGCCCGGCCTTACATAATCGTTCTTAGAGCTTCGCACAGCCTCGGAACTAGATAGGGCCGAGAGTGTGCCGGAAGCTAAGCCCAGACGTGGGAACTTCAGCGGGTTCTAAAACATAGTCAAACCCAGCAAGGATTAAATCCAGCCTTAGGGCGGGGATATGGTTCCTGGAGCGTTTTGAGCTCAGAGAGACAGTTAAGCAGAAAGGACCTGAGCCTGCAAAGCAGGGACGTCCAGGTTGTAGAACCTGACAAAGGTGGACGGCGAGGACCA